>NW_028248615.1:0-107086 GCF_964263255.1 Lissotriton vulgaris
GTTAGACCTGGCGTCTTTGGCATGGTTTCCCCTGTCTTTTTGTCTCTCCCTCCTCTTTTTTTGACGCTATGCTGGGTTTCGTTTTTGCTGGTTTAGATGCTTTTGGCACTTTGCCACTGCTGGTCAGTGTCAAAGTGCAAGTGCTCCATCTGTAAATTGTTATTGTAATTGGTTGTCCATGTTTGGCATATTTGTATCACCAAGAAGTCCCTAGTAAAGTGCACTGAGTGTGCCAGGGCTGGTGATACAAATCCTACTAGTGGGCCTGCTGCACTGATTGTGTCACCCACATGAGTAGCCCTAACATGGTGTCTCAGGCCTGCCACTGCAGTGCCTGTGTGCAGTATGTGAACTGCCATGTCCACCTGGTCAGTGTCCCCACTGACAAGACCTAACCCTTCCCTTTCTGTACACATTGGTCACCCCTATGGAAGGCCCAAGGTTCCCCCTTGGGCAGGGTGCAGTGTATGTTGAAGGTAGAGCATGTACTAGTGCAGGTGACATGCTCTGGTAGTGAATGAAAGCCATTTTCGTTTTTCACTATTGTAAGGCTATCTTTCCCAAAGGCTATCATGGGGAATGCTGGCTACAGTGGCTGCCAGCATTTCCTCTCATAGGAGCAAGATAGGACATACAAGTCTGGTATCCCTGAACTCAGAATGTAATAACACATCTTTTGGAAAAGGTTGTTTTTAAATCCTGTGTTTGAGAACAGCACTTTTAGAAAGTGGCTGTTCTCTTGTCTGACCTTTCTGTGTGCCTTGGCCTGTCTCTGAATTGACTGTCTGGTTTGAGAGTGACAGTGGCTGGGGAGACCCCGGGAGGCTGGCTGAGTTAGCCCGAGGCTGAATGACTACATCTGCATCTTGAGTGGTGGGAGGGGATTGCACCTGGGCCTGAATAGGGCTGTGCCTGCCTTCCACAATGCTGGATCCACCTCCTGCTGGGCGACTGACGACCCTGCCCTCAATCTCAAAGGAAAGGAGAGGCAGGAGAACAAAGTGCTCAAGGAACACCCAGAACTGATTCCGACCGGGCTCAGAGCCCTCCTGCACAAAGGGAACAAATACTTTTAGGGGTATAAGTGCCGGACCCCCTTCTACAGAAAATTAGATCATCCTGGAATCAAGTAGGAACCTCTGCCAAGGAGAAAGCTGGAAGATTTAAGAAGGAAAACTGTCCTGCTGTTGCTTTGCTGGACTGACCTGCAGTTGCTTTGCTGCCAAGAAGAGGGGAAGGACTTTGCTTTGTGCTGTGTCCCCTTGCTTGAAAGAATCTCCAAGGGTCTGAGAAGAGCTGGCACCCTGTTCAGAAGTACTAGGAACAAAAGGACTTCAACCCCAGCTTCCCTGAACTCTACTGAGAGAGTTCTGTCCTTCCCAGAGGGCTTGGGCCAGTTGTGGTGCCTCTGGAAGTTGTACCTGTGCTTGGGAAGCTGGAAATCAAGATACTAAAAACTTTCTGCAAAGTTTCACGCATCGCTCGCTTGCGGAGCACATCCCCATCAGTGTGAGGAAATTCCCACCGCTGTGAATATAGAGATCATCGCAGTGCCTGTTGCCGCTGCAAGAACCGACGCATCCTTCGTTTGTGGAACGCATTGCTCTGGTGCGGGAAAAGTACCATCGCTGAAGTATCGTTGCAGAGCCTGTCGTCACTGGGTGAGATCATCGCACCGCCTGCTTGTGGACCGCATTACGTCACTGCGAGAGTCGTCGCAGAGCCATCGCATCGAGGGGCCGCGATAGGAGAAGATCGGCGCTGGGCTACTCATTGCCGCCGCACCTAAAATCATCGTCGTACCTTTTTTGAGCCGCAGCCACCGAAATATGCGCACCAGAATCCACGTAAGGTATCGCATCCCTCCCCATACAGACCAGAGTCATCGCAACAGGCCCGCTGCATCCAGCGGAGTTGTCGCATCGCCTCCCCTGGGTCTCAGGAGTGACGCATCGCTTGCTTTTCAACACTGCAGCTTTCACTTGGAACTTTTTTCGCTTCTAAAGGCACTGTTGGCTAAAACTTGACACAACTGTGGATTATTTTAACACAACCTAAAGAACACTTTTGAAACCATATTCTTGAACTGTGTATGTTGTATTTTTGTCATTTTGGTCTTTTGTAGTTTAGATTAAATACCTTTATTTTTTTAAACTGTTGTGCAGTCTGTATGTGGTGTTTTCACTGTGTTACTGTGAGTGTTGGTACAAATATGGTAAGTGATGAAGTCCTTCCTAGAACAACAGGCACAGTTATCTCTATTGACTAAAGACCTCCATAAATACCTCCAAATTAGGCATGCACTCTCTCAATTCTTCATACTTTGCAGAACATCTAGGAGTTTAGTCCCCTGGAAGCCAGGTTCTTAATGAGACCACTGGGTAAAGGAGAAGGGTCACTCAAATCTATAGAGACCTGATTTACAATGCTCATGACAAATTTCCCAATGTCAAGCACACATGGGAAGAATGGGTGGGCATCTTGAAAAATGTTAACTGGAGAAAAGCTTGAATGGCCCCTGCACCCTTGCCATTTAGTCACAGTTACAAGTAGTACAACTGAACTTACTCCACACTACATATTGCACACCATACTGGATGGGAGCCTTCTGACCCCTAACTGTTGTCAATGTGAGGTTCTATATGGATATTTCTATCACAAGGTTTTGTCCTGTGATAGGAGCACATCATATTGGTGATCTCTCAAAAAAGAGCCATCTGAGCCCCTTGTTGCTCCCCTTGAGCTCCCACCCAGGGTGGCACTTCTTGGTATACTGGAGTGCATGAGAAACATGCAGTTTGAACAGACTCGATTAGGCAGAGAGACATAGCAAGATTCTGGACTCACAAACAACCCTCCTGAGCTCTCAGATTGGAGGCTGGCAATAGAGTGGTCCTCCAAGACAGAGAGGCCAACATATAAGGGTAGTAGGGGCCCTCATAAAGAGTAGAAAATATTTGGTGAGAGTGCTCAGTGTGAGAAGTTGGCCTGGCATATGCTGTCCACTATTCTAGTGGGCACATTGCACCAGTCTAAACAACCCTTATTGATGGTAGGTTAAAGACAACCTTTATAGAAAGCTATCCTAATTGTAGCTGTGGAGAGCAGCCTTCAGCCTAAGTCTTGGAGGAATGTAAAGTAGCTTGTTTTACCAGTTTATAATCTTGTGAATGACCAAATGAAAGGAAAACCACACCAGGTATTTATATAAAATATTTATATTTATTCTAAACACATCCCACTAGTCTCTTTATGAGCCTAGAGACAAAAGTACATTCAGTAAACTTAATAGCACACCGAAAATTAGCACAATATACGTAGAGCCCTAGGGGCTTACCAAACCATATATCAATAAAGTGGTATAAGAACCACAACTTGCATAGATACAAGGCCTATAGCCTGTAGAACTGCTGGGGCCACCAGAAACCACCGAAGGTAGTGACACAGGGGACCCATTGGGGATGCTTGCAGTGTCTAAACATAGCCGCGAATCACCATAAACTACTACGGGGAAAGTAGCGGTTGGAGCAAGATAAAGGACACTTAGAGGAGGACTTTGAGCAAACCCCTTGAGACTTAAGGGGTTCTAGAGCCAACAATGACGGGAGCAATGGAGTACTCGAGTTACCTCACCCAGGAAAGCCAGGTGCATAGGTGTCTTTTGGTGTCGGGTTTTGTCGTCATTTGCAATGGCGATCTGCTGCAAAGTGCTGCTGCTGAAGAGGTGGAAAGTGTCCAGAGTGATCCAAGCCTGGATCGAAGATGTGAAAAACCTGAAAGCAGAGGGGGCAGAGTCTGGGTCACTAACCAGTGAGCAGGGGCACAATAGTCAAATGGCCGGGAAACATCCTTTACAACGGAACCGTTACAACGTGGTACCGGTACAGTGCAGGATTTACAACAAAAGTCATTACAATGACTTTCGCTTGAGGGCACTCTAGGATAGGGGATAGTTTAATTTACTATCCAACACCTTCTCTACTATCCACGGGGACTGGAGTTGGAATAGTAAATTCAACTATTCACTATCCAGCGGCCCCCAACGCAAGTCGTTGTGACGACTTGCGTTGTCAAACCTGCGTCGTAAAGGTACGCGTTGTAACGGTGCACGTTGTACCGTCATACATCCCAAATGGCCACAGATGTTGGGGAAATTCAGGTGAAGAAGGTGAAGCTTTACTCTTCAGCAACAGGGACCAGGAGGTGTCGACACCAGGTGATGGATTCGAGCTGTCCCACGAAGGATGTCGAGTGCTGCGGTGTTGGTGCCCACATTGGACCCAACAAGCCTTAGCAACAGCAACCCACACAGGAATCAAAGAAATCAGAATGGCCACCGTGGGGACCCACTAGTCGATGGACCAGGGATCGCGAAGGAGTCTCGAGCGGAAATGCAAGAAGCAGGCCCACGGAACACTCGTGGAGTGTAGGCCCACAATCTTCGGTGCAGATGGTGGTTGGGGCTTGGGCTACAAGCAACCCAAAGCAGAACTTCAGAAAATCTCGGGAAGTCAATGCACTTAGCAAATGTCCAGGAGTTCAGGGATCCCGGTTCCACGCCACTTGTGAGGGTTGCGGGTCTCAGCTTTGCCGTGGACTCGGGTCTGCCTTCGAGAAGTCTGAAAACCCTCTTCCAGGGCTGCAATTACTTCGGAGTCCAGCGGGAGCTTCAGAGATGCAGACCGGCAAATGCTTTGTTGCTGCCTGTTTAAACAGGGGAGTCACTCCTTGACCTGAAAGGGAGATTCTTCCGTCCTCTTGTCTTTAGTAGAGCGTCGAAGTTCCAGGATTCAGTTTCAGAGTTTCGTCCAGGTGTAATCTAAAGTCCTGTTTCTAGGGTTCCCTTGCTTATACTAAAAAAGGGTTTGGACATACTCTGGGGACCCACCTATGGGAGGGTTTGGAAAGAGGGGTGGCTACACCCTTTTCCTTTGTCCAGTTTCATACCAGAGCAGGGGCTGGTAGCCCCTGCAAACGGTTTGAACTGGACTATGCACAAGGACACCAAATGTGCCCCCAGTGCAGACATCAAAGCACTCTCAGAGTGCACCCACCTGGCCCTAATACACTAAATCCTGTTTGGGAGGTGGTTACACCTCCCTGTGACCTATTGTCCAGGCCTCCCCTGCTGGAGTTTCAGTCAGCAGCAGGAGACCAGACTTGTGTCTACAGCATCCATTTTGTGGTACCAGAGCTCTTTCAAACTATTACCGGGCAGACCAGTGTGTACATGTCTCTCCCTCAAGAAAGGTGGAATTCTACCCCTGCCACCAGGACTGGTGGGGGGGGGTAGGATTCCAAAGTGTTTGACACCAAACACAACATGTTTCCATGCAGCCATTCCAAAGTTAGCATTTACATTGAGGTTATAATGCACTTAAGAGTATATGGTCTGGCTTCATCACAGAACAGCCTCATAGAATAGGCTCAGAGAGCTGCAGACGGGTCCAGCTCATGCATGGGCACCCTTCCACACAGAACCAAGCACTCTGCCTTCAGGATTGATAAGACCTGCAATGGGAGTGACTGATAGGCTTTATGTGTCAGTGATTAAATGTAGATATAGGTAACCTATATCTTAGTAAGGGGTGCATGCACCACCTTAACCAGGCAGCAGCAGCAGTCCCGTGGTGCCATTTTGGAAGGCTTCCCAGGGATGGCATAATACATGCTTCAGCCCCTGGTAGGCCTCTGGGGTACCTCTGCCCTGAGTCCCTGGTGTACCATTTACTAGGGACTCACAAAGGTAACCCAGTAACCAATCTGGAGTGTACCTAATGTACATGCAATCATTTTAGAGAGGAAGCAGCTAGGCTGGGGTTCCGGATGGCAGGGCCCCAGCCAGACTAAAGCCGAAAAACAGTGAAACACCAGCAAAAAGTGGGGGTAACCATAGCAAGCAGATCCTACTCTCCTACACTCAGGGCTTTCAGGATTGATCAAAAACTTTGATGGGCTATATTTGGCTGTCATCTCATGGGGCTGAATAATATCAATGGGGTCACGTGGATGAGATAACACAAGCTGTTGGTTTGATTTTAAAAATTGTTATGTGCTATACAAAACTCAATAAAGTTGGTTAAAAAAATAAAAAACATGGAAATTCAATGAATACAACAAAGGTTAAATCTTAGCTATAGTTGGTTCTAGTTAATTCATCACTTCTATACAACTCCAACTTAAACTATACAAACCTTTTCCAAACATTATAGTTCAAACTAATTTTAATTCCACTGGTGTAATCGGAGTAATTTAGGTATTTCCGCATTTCTCTTTGATGCAGATTTACTTATAACTGATTACGCCTGCTCGCACAATTAAGAGTAATTTGATGGAAAACAATCCTATTGTAAGAGCACATTTAGTGTCCTCAAGCAGCTGCTCTCTATTTGTGTCCTGCTGCATTTAGTGCTATTTCTTAACGCAAAATGCACCCTCCCATCCATTTTGGAAAATAGTGTTAGATGCTGAGAGTAAGTTGGGTAGAACATTCTACATCACCAGCACATTTAGTACTATTTCTTAGTGCAAAATGCCTTCTCATACCTATTTTGGACATAAGCAGGGCATTTTTGGATTAAGAAATAGAACTAAACACAGAATTCCTCTTCTTACTTACTACTGCAAATTGTTTGGTAATCCTGCACAAATATGCTACACTGAATTATGCGACTAACACCAACCCCTCTCTCAGAATTTTTACGAAATTCAGAGTTATTAGGTTGCACTGAATTATGTGAGTTATGTCCAGCCCTAGTTACAACTTCCAGTTATAACTGCCACTCTAACCAAAACTGTCACCTCGCTAGCCACAATACATAAATTAGAACTTGGTCCGATACCTTGCACATTGTTCTCATTTGAGATGTCATTTGAGATGCCTTCAGTGTAATATGAAAGGATATAAGCTGTACAGTATTGGCATAGTTATTGTAGTGTGGCTAGTGAGATGACAATACTGTGTACGGAGGTGCATGAGTTCTAGTAAGTTTTGGGAAGAGTGCAAATCGAGCCATTTTGAATCAGTGCATACACAGTGTCTGGATATACAAATTCCTCAAGTAAGTTGCTCAACGTTAAATTGCCATAAATGAAAAGTGGTGGAAATGAATTCTTCGTATTATAGAGACAGAACCTTTGTTATATAGTGTATCAAGGTTATTAATGCTCACATTTCTACCAAAAATATTGTCTGTTTGCACAATTACAGTGTGTCCACACATAAGATCCGTAAACATGAATGTCCATATATATCTTGATTCTTACAGATCATTTGGTAAAAAGCATTTGGCAACGGATATATGAAAAGTACACAAAGATTACATTATGAGGTAGGTGTATGCCTGTACAAGGTGGGGTCTATGATGATGTAATATTTTTTTAAGCATTGGCCTGCTCCTTACAATATGACAATGTTTGATATAATAATGAGAATTGAACGAAATGATAAAACTATAGTATCACCTTTTCTTCTCATATAAGTTGCTCCTCCACCCTTCCATCTAGAGAGCGGCGTGAACTGTATCTTTTCCATGTACGCCCTCCGCATTCAAAATGTTTTTCCAATAAAATAACTAGAGATAAGATCATGTTGATAGTGGCTCTAAAAAAAGCGATTTGGCACTATATTTTAAATGTATGTCTTCAATGTTGTAAATAGTGTTTTTTATATACTTTTGTAGCCCTGAAGAAGTCCGATTGTGGACGAAACGCACTGGCGGTTGCAAAAATGTGTGAATAAAGGATGAATTTCAAATATCGAAAGAACATATCGACTCTTCTTGGGAAAACGGTAGTGTTATACATTTATCTTATTGTGGAATGTTGAAATTTGATATCCATAAGTGTGCTGAGCTGTCTTTGTTGCAAATTGTGAGTGAAAATTATAATTAGAACTCTAGAATTTTTAAGACTTGTGGAATTGAAATTGGTTTTGTAAAGAAGTAATAAGTAAACTTTCACTAACTAAAACTAAGTTTTAACATTAGGGGGTCGAATCGGATTCGGGAAACAAATCCATACGACGATTCAAATTCGTAGCACTTTCCGTACGAATCGTACAAATCCGTCCGAATCGCGTAGTACGATCCATAGGAAAAAAATAGTTCTGAATCTTTGTGAACCGTACGAAAAGCAAGGGAACATCAGTACGACACGGACCCTGAAAGTGAACCGTACGAATTGTAAACATGCTGTACGACCCGACAAGTACGATCCAGACTGGGGAATCAGAATGCAACTGTTACGGAAAACGTCGTGTATGAGCTGCGATTTGTATGGTAAACTTCGCGTATGAGTGACCCACAAAATCAAATACGAGACGGACCCACACTGAACGAAGCGCACACGAACCCTGTAAAACAGCACAAGGAGGTTGAAAACGACCCCTACCGTGAGAACGTCGCCTTGGACACACAAATAAACAGAAGCAAATACAACTAAGCGAGCCGTATTGAACCATGCAGACACTGGAAAACAGCACAAGGAAGGTGAAAGCGACTCACACAACACCACAAAACACATCTCCAGTGTACAAACCATGGAAATGAATGTCCTGGGCAAATCCAAACAGGCAAACAGAGGGGCTAACTCAGAACCACCCCTTATAACACACCCACCAAAAATTCAAACTAAGCCCCACCCACAAAAGGACCAATAAAAAGGGCCCACACACACAAACCATGATCCTTTGCAACATACCCAATTTGCAAGAGACACTGACAACACACAACCAACTGTACACATCCACCTTCACACATACCCCCAATCACATTCAGACCCACACACCCCCCTATTCACATTCAGACCCACACACCCACATCCATACACACCGTCACCCCACACCATGTCCGCACAGAAGAATCCAAAGTTCACAAAGGAGGAGATGGAGATCCTTGGAGATGAAGTCATCAGAGTTGAGCCACAGCTGTTTGGGGCATTGGTCAGACGGACCAGCATAGCTGAGAAAGCACACCTGTGGGAGAGGATAGTCAATAGGGTGAATGCTGTTGCACCCATCAGGGGAAGGAGTGCCAGGCCAGGTGGTACGATCTGCGGAGGATGATCAAGCGGAAAATGGACGAAGAGTACCTACAGAGCCAGCACACTGGAGGTGGTTGTCCCCGCAGGCCAGGACAGTACCAGCCCTGGGAGGAGAAGGTGATGACCTTGCTACCAACGGTGGGAGTACATGGAATTGAAGGAGTTATAGAGCCTGGTGAGTACACAAACAACTCATGTAACATGGGGATAATGGCATCCACACCCCAAGTACAAAAAATGCCCGCACCAACCCCCAAGCGCCCACCGCCCACAACTACATCCAAAAACAACGCTAATGCCACTAACATGTGTATGCCCCATTGGGAAAGCAAGGCCATGCTATGTCCCATGCTACAGGAAGCACAGACACAAAAATGGACGTCCGGGATGCTGGGAGGGTGAGTGTCACAAAATGCATTGTGGGACTCCAAATCAGAACCAATTGCATGGGCATCTGCAGGGAGGGGCAAGGGGAGCTCTTGCCCCCCCTCTGGATCGCCAGTGAACCTGGTGTGAGCCCAGTCAGGGCCAGCCCTAGTCCATCATGCTCTTGAAATGGTACCATTATTCCAGCTGCCAGCCCCCTCTTTTGGGTGTGAAAGGTGCAAGGGGGTGGGCGAGAAACTTGCAAGGCAGAGGACGACAAGGGTGCAAGGTAGAGATGGGTGCAAAGCAGAGGGGAGAAGGGTGCAAGGCAGAGGGGAGAATGATGCAAGGTAGATAAGGGTGCAAAGCAGATGGGAGAAGGATGCAAGCGGAGGGGAGAAGTGTGCAAGGTAGAGAAGGGTGCAAGGCAGAGGTGAGAAGGGTGCAAGGTGGAGAGGGAGAAGGGTGCAAGGCATATGGGAGAAGGGTGCAAGGTAGAAAATGGTGCAAGGCGGAGGTGGAGCAGGGTACACGGGGGAGGGGGAGAAGGGTGCATGGGGAAAAGGGTGCAAGGGGGAGGGTGAGAAGGGTGTAAGGGGGAGGGTGAGAAGGGTGCAAGGCAGTGGTGAGAAGGGTGCAAGGAGAATGGTGATGAAGTCTAAAATGTGCCCACCCCTATAAACATATCTGTGGACGCCCATGCCCAATTTCCATCATCCCATATGACCCAGGTACACACCCATGCACCATGCTCAATGCACAGGGAGTGGGAAAGTATTGACAAGATAGCTGACACTGGGCCCTGGTGTAGGCAGCACAAGGCCCTCCTGTGACCAACAAAGTCAGATATCATGGACAGGTACTCACAACCACTGTCATGGCAGCATGCTCCATGGGGGGACAACCACACCACGAGGGAGGCCCAGTTCTAAATCAGACTCCAACTACCAGCATGGCCTTTCACACACACCCCTTACACAAACATAGCCTCCTGGGACAGGCTATTGAGTGCCCCACTGTCACAATGGCCATGTAACACAACTAAACCAATACAGATCTGCTGAAGCATCCAAGCAAAACATGCAGGGTGCAGATTCACAAGCCCCTTGCACTTCTTTCACGCTGCCGTTGTGTCACCTTTGTGACACAGCGGCCGCACAAAAGTGGAACCATGGTGCTGGGTATTTACAAGGTGACACATCTGGGAGATGTGTCACATTCTAAAGCCCTGCGCCAGAAGTAGGTGTTCTGGGAGGGGGGTGGGCATTCCGGCACAGCAACGCCTCCCAAAAGTGGCTGAGTGAAATCTACAAGATTTCACCTAGTCACTTTTAAGCACATGCTGCGTCAAAACCTTGTGCATGCTTGAAGCATGCATAAGGATTGACGCAGCATTGTGCAGATAGGGCCCCACAGAGCATTGCTGGAGCTGCATTGCGCTGGTGACGCAACAACAGAAAAGCGCCACTTCTACAGCACAGATGCATGATGCAGCTGTGCCGTCTTTTCCCCATGGAGCTCCGCATTGGAAATGTGTTGCATCCATGCTGGCATAGCTGTGGTGCACAATGACTGGTGAATCCCTGCTGATATGCAGGGCTGTGCCAGTGATTGTAAATATGCCCCCACATGTCAATGACTCCTGAGCACAGATCAATCTGACCCCACAACATACCCATCCACAAGTGAACTTTAAGGACAATCCAAAGCATAGACAACTACCATGTGGAACAGTGCCAGCGACAATGTGTATGAAAAATGCATGTTGCATTAAATTACATTAGCATTGTCTGTCTCTCACACCCACAGGGCAACATGCTGAATCTACCCCCAACAATGGGTGAGATGAATAACAGTCCCAGGCTACAGGACCCTGATCCCACCGACAGTGACGCCTCTCACCACTCCTTGGATGATCCCGACCAACCTGGCACCTCTGGTGGCCAAACTTCTGCAGCAGCTGGATCAGGAACATCTGGGCCAACCACCACCACCATTCCTGCCACATCCCAGCAGACATCTCGGAGCCCTGCCCACAGTCAACAACTGAGCCAGTTTGACAATGAGGGACGAGGTTCGCCGGGCACCCAGGAGGTGTCAGACAACACCACCACTCCCATCCCTCAGGGGTCCCATCGACCAGATGTGCCCACAACGGCAGGCCAGGCTCATGTGGGCAGGGGTGGTGGGAGTGGCGGCAGGCGGAGGCGTGAACCTGACCAGCTAGCTGTAGGGTTCGGTATGTCTCAGCTACGCAACATCAAGGAGGCATACCGGCGGGACACCAGGAAGATCAGCCAGGTAGTTGGGACACCCACAGAGATCAAAAACCTGCAGGCCGAGCAACACGCCACTCAACAAGAACACCAAGGACGGATGGAGGCAAGACTGGCTGAGCTCCTGGTGGTGCAAAGGGACATAAGCCATTCACTCCGTCAGATCGCAGACAACATTGAGCATCCTTCCTGTGTCACCAGGCAAGACACTTCTAGGCGAAGACTGCCACCAGGCACAGGGAGGGAGGAGGAGGAGGAATCGTCCGACGGAGCATCCCATGCATCGCCAAGGCCTGCATATGAGGGTCCCCCAAGGAACGTGGGTCGTCCACAAAAAAGACAGTAAGAAGCAGCGGGCCATTCACATCTCCCAGGTCACCTGGTCTGGCACCTGTGCTTTGTGTGCAACAGCATCACCTCATTGACTGTCCTACTCTGCCACATGGCTTTGCTGATTGCAGTCTGAACAATGATACCTAGCACTGTGGTCTGGACTCTGGTGACTCCAACTGCAAGGCATCACATCTCCCTCTGTGAACTTTGAATTCCTGGCATTTTTGCACAGCACCTATCACTTACTCACGATTCACGCACCTGACAGATAAATAAACAAAACAATCACAAGGAAAATTGATGTTGTAGTCATTTTGCATCAGACAACAACATACGTGTGGGGACATGTCAAAGTATGCCTGAGTGTGGAACAAACTCAAGACATCCATACATTGGTTTCTGAGTCCGGTCCAGGACACACATAGGTCACATTGTATCATCAAATACATACATGGAGCGCAAAACTCACCCATGATGGTTTCAAGCTGCTGGGAGGGGGGGCTTGCCATACTGTTCAGACATACAGGTTTTAAAGAGTATCATGAAGGCGTAGAGGTCATGGGTCATGCGGAGGAGCCCGGGGAGGGACTCCCAGGTCTGTTTGGTGAGGTGGGTGAACTATCTCCCGCATGCAGTTGTTCTGTGGATGTGATGAATGGTGGCCATGGCAACGTTGGCTGGACGGAGTTGGGGCAATGGGGTGTGGGATAAGAGACACCCATGGTCGTTTTTGGGTCTGGAGTTGTGGAGTGCCTCCTGAGTGTGGCCTAGGAGTCTGAAGGTGATCCTGCAGTTGACAGTGAGCCTATTGTAGGTATCTCAGGTGGACGTTCATGTGGCTGTGGCAGGGGATGTACCCTGGATGTGTACAAGTCCTCCTGGAGTCTGGCTGTTGTTCCTGCATAGAGGGCGCTGCTGTTGTTGGCCGGCTGGTGTCGTAGACCTGGGTGACTGTCTGTCTTTTCTAGGAGTGTATCTATCTGAAGATCATTTGCAGCATGCAGAGGGTGTTGCAGCATGAGATAGAGAAGGTGTTGAGTTGTATTGTAATTGTGAGCAAGGAGACTACGATGAGCACCAGCTTGCATGCGTGGCAACTGGGTGCTGGTGCGCCTCCCAGGCCGGTGGGACACATGGAGGTGTACCAGCCGTAAGGGGCCAATCCTTAGATGATGACCTCAGTCTTGTCTAAGTCCAGCCTCAGGTGGCTGATGTTCATCCATTCGTCACCGGACCTCATGCCTTCTTGAAGGTTGGATCTGCGAGTGGCTGGGTCTTTGCTGAGGGTGAGGAGCAGCTGGGTGTCAATGGCATAGGACATGATGATGAGGTTGTGTGCGCATGTGATGGTGGAGAGGGGTGTCATGGAGACATTGAAGATTGTCATGCTGAGAGATGAGCCCTGGGGCATGGGCCAGATGACCCCAGTGTACTACGTGCTAAAGGGGGGAGGCGGACTCCCTGGGCCATGCTGGTGAGGTACTTGGCGATTTAACCCTGGGGCCTCTTCTGGACCCCAGTGTTGGAGATGTGTGATCTGACAGTGTGGTAGCACATGGTGTAGAATGCCGTTGAGAGGTCGAGGGGGAGAGGGTGGTGGTCTCACCATTGTTGAGAAGGGGCCAAAATGTCATTGGTGGTGGCAATGAGGCCAGTTGCAGTGCTCTGATTACTGTGGAAGATGGACTGGGGCGGGTTGCCTGGAGGTGTTTGTTCAGAGGGAGTTGGTCAGTTGCTCGTTGACTGTCTTCGAGATGACATTTGCCGGGCAGGGAAGCAGGGTGATGTTCCAGGAGATCCTGCGGTATTGTATTCCGTTGTTTAAGAAGGGCCTGGGTCTCTGCATGCCGTCAGCTTCCATGGTATGTGGTGTACTCAAAGGAGACATTTATGACGTGCCAGAGGTGGACTTCAAGGATGGGGTATGCTGTGATTGAGATGTTGTGTGGGAAGGGTCCTGATGGAGAGCCGGAGTGGATGGTGTATATGAACCGGGTGGTGTCTTTGCTGCTGACGGGACTCCAGGACCTGAGGGGGGTATGTCCCATGGATTATAGCGCTGTCTGCCTCTGTGTGGCGAGGCTGTCGTGTATGTCCACGAGCTTGCAGTGGTAGAATGTTGCGAGGGATTCCCCAGGCCTTGCAAGGGTGGGATGTCTTTTGGATGGAGAGCTGGGGTTAGATAGTTCACTCACGATGCTTTTGAGCTCCTTGATGTTGTGTGTGTTGGTGCCTATGCCCTACCTGAAGGATGTCCTCTTGTCCGTGCTGATGATATGTTGATGTCTGTGTGTGGCGGGTTTCAGGGCTGAAAGGTAACTGATGGTTGTTTGTTTCGCAAGGTATGCCCAAGAGTCCCGCTAGATCTGTATGAGTCCAGTATGTCTGCCTTGTCCCAGGTGGCTTAACTGTTGCTGTGCTTCACTGGAAAGTCCGCCAATGTGGCAAGAGTGTTTGATCAGTTGCTGATCCAGTGTGTGAGGTTGCAGGGAGTGGCGGTGGCGTTGGTTGGAGTGTCCTGGGCGAGGGTGCCACACATCTCTTCTGTGGTGACTTAGATCAAGCATCTGTAGCGGAGTGTGGGGCAGTGTGTTGCTCGTCAGAGAACTGGATGCAAATGTTGATGTACCAATGAAGGATGGTGGTGTGGTTGTCCTCCAGCCAGAAGTTGCTGTCCCGCAGCCACATGTAGCCTGTGGAGGTGAGGGCCTGCGTGCTGATGTATTTGTTGATGGCTTAGCGGAATTGTGGGTGGAAGCCTGGATATCTGTAGATGACTGTTAGTTTGAGGGTGTTCAGGGTGTTGGTGCGAAACCTGAAGTGCAGGTGCTTGACAATGCTGAGTGTGTCCTTGGTGTTGTATGTGACTCTGAGGGTGTACTTCTGAATGAATTGCAATTCATCCTCCTGGATTGATGGTGCGGTCCCTGCAGGTGATCGTGTATCCGTCTGTGATGGCAATGTTGAGGTTTTGTGCTGAGGATGTGTTCAATCAGGTTACTGTAATGAAAGCGATGTGTGGGGTTGTTGTGCTGAGGAGGTAATAGAGTCCAATAGCGTGCTGGTGGACGAAGCGGGTGTGGAGTAGGAGGCACATGACCTGGTTGTACGGACATGGTCTGGTAGGCGGGGCAGTGTTATGTAGGCAGTAGGAGTTGCACACCCAGCATGCAAAGCTGTCGTGTGTGCGCTTAGGGGTTGCCTGATAGCAGGTGGTTGATTGTCTGGTGTTCATTGCTTGGAGGGTGGCTGGAGCATGAGTTGTTGTGTTACGTGGGTCATGCAAGCACCAGAGGGTCTTGCACTGTGCACATTGCAGGCACTGATGGTCCTGCATTTGTCACAGCGTTGGTGCAACAGTGGCACAGACAAACTGCTTCCTGCATCAAGAATGGGTGGAGGGAGGGAGGAGCATCTGAGAGGCGTGTGTGTTGCAGAATCAGGGCCCTCGGTGGGGTGGTGCCGCAGAGGAGACAGCAGGAAGAATGCGTGAACACCTGATGGGGGTAGGGGAGAGAAACTGGGCAAAAACTGGCACAGAAAGACAAGGATGTTAGAAAGCCCCATTGTAACAGGTGTATGGAAAGTAAGTAGTGTCTGGTCACTCATGGATCACTCAAAGAAAAAGGATGAACAATAACCAAAAATGATGGGCACAGGATCAGGCTCCAAAAGGCCAAGCTGCGCACAGGACACACAGCGTTAGCAGGTGTTGCCTTCCCGTTGTGGGTAGCAAGCAGCACAAATACATACACAACCAAGTACTTCATGCACAATAGCGATCACTAGCCATGAAGAGCTGCATGCATGTTGCCAAAGTACACATACTCCCATATGCACTATCTTTGACAGTTATGCCATAGATGACACAGTGACAGAGATGAGGCACATTGTACTGTGGTGAACACATTTACTACACAAACGGATCACGTATGTGTTTTTGGCCATGCTGCATAAGCCAATGTCCATGGCCTGTGCAATTGGTCTGCGGAAATTAACAGTCATGTCATGAGTCTACTATCTTGGTTATTATACTTTAATTTTACCCCTGATTTTAATAGGGTTTCCTGGCCCCTACCTGCACCATAATTGTTTTCAATCACCGCTGCTTAGCGGGTCCGGGTCTGTGGGCTCCTAGCCTGTTGTTTGGTAGCAGGACGCCATCTTGGGTGAGGACGCGCCGTTCTAGAGGCGCCGGACCGAGCGCTCTAGTCTTTGCGGCCCTCCTTCACCCGCCCTTCTTAAGGCTGGTCCTCTAGGGGGTCAGTGAGGACACCTACCTCGGAGCATCAGCGTGCTGCGGACTTGCGCGCAGTAACCCTTGACAGGCTGCGCTCCTGCGCATTTTAAAGTTACCTGTTTTCTATCTTGGTTATTATACTTTAATTTTACCCCTGATTTTATTAGGGTTTCCTGGCCACTACCTGCACCATAATTGTTTTCAATCACCGCTGCTTAGCGGGTCCGGGTCTGTTGGCTCCTAGCCTGTTGTTTGGTAGCGGGACGCCATCTTGGGTGAGGACACACCGTTCTAGAGGCGCCGGACCGAGCGCTCTAGTCTTTACGGCCCTCCTCCGCCCGCCCTTCTTAAGGCTGGTCCTCTAGGGGGTCAGTCAGGACACCTACCTCGGAGCATCAGTGTGCTGCGGAATTGCACGCGGTAACGCTTGACAGGCTGCGCTCCTGCGCATTTTAAAGTTACCTGTTTTCTATCTTGGTTATTATACTTTCATTTTACCCCTGATTTTAATAGGGTTTCCTGGCCCCTACCTGCACCATAATTGTTTTCAATCACCGCTGCGTAGCGGGTCCGGGTCTGTGGGCTCCTAGCCTGTTGTTCTGTAGCGGGACACCATCTTGGGTGAGGACGCGCCGTTCTAGAGGCGCCGGACCGAGCGCTCTAGTCTTTGCGGCCCTCCTCCGCCCACCCTTCTTAAACCTTCTCTCTAGCGCGCAGCGGTGATGCGCAGCGGTCGCGCCTTCACTGCGCCTAAGTCGTGCCAGAGTCCTGCCTGTCTGCGCCCGTCAGCGCTTGGGCAGGGCTCTATAGCTCTCTTCACTTTACGTTTTTACTCTCCTCTCTGCAAGCATGTACTCCAGAGATAAGTTGCTCTGTTTAAGTCCGCCTCGGACCCCTTGTTCTGATGCCTCTCTACATCCTTTGTGTGGTCCTTTTCGCTGCCCTGGTTGTGCTTTTTCTCTTTCTTCGTCCGTTTCGATTTCTGCACATTCCTTAGCTTCTCTAAGCGCGTCCACTAATATTTGCTCTTCTCAGGTGCTAAACTCCACTGTTTTTAAGGTCTGCCATCTTAATGTTAGATCTTTGGTAAAGCATCATTTGAATATCCATGATCTATTATTAAAGGACACCCCTAATATTTTATTTATGTCAGAAACTTGGCTCCATGATGATGCCTTGGCGGCAATTAATCTGGCACTCCCTCCTGAGTATACACTCTACACCCTTAATCGTAATTCTAGAGGTGGCGGCATTGCGGCGGCGGTCATAACTTGCTATGCGTGTATTTGGAAGGCCATGGATATTGCTGGCTGCGAAAGCGCCCATTTTTCTGTTTCTGTCAACCACCATTTTTCATTCTCTGGCCTACTCATTTACCGGCCTCTGGGCCTGGATGCTGCTTTCAGGGCTGCTCTTCCTGATGTAGTTAGTTCTTTGGCCCTAAAAACTGCTAATTTTAGTATTATTGGTGATCTAAATCTCCACTTCGACTCTCCCTGCCCTCCGGCGGCCAGTAGCACTCTCGCCGATCTGGAGGCCCTTCAGTTATTTCAATTAGTCAAACATCACACACATGTCGGTGGTCATATTTTGGATCCCTTTTTTACTAATCTTGCAATGGCTAAGGTACTGTCTCCGAGGCCTATGGCTTGGACGGATCAACATTTAATTGAATTTCATCTTACGCTGAATGATCCTCTCCTAGTAGCCCCTACTCCTATTATTCTCAGACGACCTTGGAAAAAATTAAAACTGAATGATTTCCATCAGCTTCTTCGTACTCTCCCCTTGGGCCCTTTCACTGATGTGGAATCAGGCTATAATCTTTATTGTAACTGGCTGACTAAAGGCTTGGATAAGCTGATCCCTATCGCTGAGAGCAAACAGCGGCGTACCGATTCCTGCCCTTGGTATGATGATTCGCTTCGGCTCCTAAAAAAATCTTGCAGACAAGCTGAAAGAGCCTGGCGTATATCATACCAACCTGAAAGTAAAATCCAGTACCTGGCTGCTATTAAGAAATATCACAGAGTGATCTGCCTATTTCTCTCGCGAATTTAGTGCCAGTTCCAACCCGACCAATCTCATTTTTAAGGTGCTTAAGGACCTTACTACTAGCAGAGCATCAGCTGCTGAGATTTGTTCCTCCTCTCTTTGTGAGGATTTAGCTGCTTTTTTCATCAGTAAGGTGGAGGGTATCTACCGTGCTTTTCCCAGCCCCCCAGGGTTTCCGCAGGAATTTATACCTGCATCGAAAACTATTCTATCTCTATCCTACCTTCCAGAGCTTTCTATGGAGGATTTCAACAAACTTGTAGCGAAAGTTAAATCAGGCTCTCCTAAGGATCCGCTAAGGCCTGCTCAAATTAGAGAATCTGCCTCCCTGTGCCTCCCTCCTCTATGTGAGCTCATTAATCTGTCCTTATCCTCAGGCTCCGTCCCTGGCGCTTGGAAACAGGCCCAGGTGATTCCTATTTTTAAAAAACCTGCTCTGGACCCACAAAAATTGGAAAACTACTGTCCCATTTCCCTACTCCCGTGGGCAGCTAAATTGACCGAGGCCCATGTTAATACCATCTTAGCAAACCATCTCCATTCTGCCAACATTTTAGACCCATCGCAGAATGGCTTTCGACCCAGTCATAGTACCGAGACTGCGCTTCTCTCTTTGACTGAACATCTTTGCATGTTGGTTGATTCTAATTACACTGCGGCACTGGTTCTTCTTGATCTCAGTGCCGCGTTCGACACTGTCTCCCACAATATTTTACTTCAACGTTTGGTTGAGGCTGGTGTTGACAATATGGCACTTGAGTGGTTTCGATCTTTTCTATCTGATCGCACCTTCAAGGTTGCCACTCCACCTTTCGAATCTAAACCTTATGCAATTGCCCAGGGAGTCCCGCAGGGATCGGCTCTTAGCCCCACTTTGTTCAACCTTTATGTGCAGCCGCTGGCTGCTGTCGCCAAGCGTGGGAACCTGACTATGGTGTCCTACGCCGACGACACGCAGCTGGCGGTTGCAATAAGTGGGGCCTCTGACTTTGAGGCTGCTAAGTTTCGGGAGGGGCTTATTTCTGTGGCCCACTGGATGACCGACAATTTCCTTCAATTGAACGCCCAGAAGACCGAGGTGCTCATTGTTGGGAAACAGACTCACCTATGGGGCGATAATTGGTGGCCATCTGAGCTCAGTCCTACTCCCATCTCTGTCACTGAGGTCAAAAACCTAGGAGTCTGGTTTGATTCCAAACTCAGCTTCTCTACTCACACAAAAAAGGTTGCTGTCACGTGCTTTGGGACTCTGCGTCAGCTCAGATCTACTTTTAAATTCTTTGATGCATCTACTAGACAGCTAATTGTTCAAGCGATGATTCTGTCTAAGTTAGACTACGCCAGTTCTCTTCTTCTGGGAGCTAATCAGGCTGAACTCTCTCGACTCCATCGCGTCAAGAACGCTGCCGCCAGGGCTCTGGTTGGCTTACCCAGATTTTGTTCAGCCAAAAAAAACATTCAGAAGCTCCATTGGCTCCCTGTTGTTCAGAGAATTCAGTTCAAGTCCCTTTGTCTGTCGTTTAAAATTCTTAAACATTCTTCCCCCCAGATTTCGGAGCACCTCATCTCCTCTTATGTTCCATCACGTTCTCTGAGGTCCTCTGGTCTTCACTTAGCTGTAGTACCGCGTTTCAAGAGGTCTAGGATTGGCGGCCGCTCCTTTAGAGTGCTTGCTGCCAAGCTATGGAATTCCCTTCCTGTCCATATCCGTGCTATTGATGGACTTCTGTCATTCAGGAAAGCTGTAAAAACCTTCCTCTTTCCCCTAGATCCCTAGTACTGTTGTGTTTTAGTTCCTGTCTCGCTTTTGCCCGGTTTTTTTCTGTTCTGTTAGCGCCAGGACGCCCGCTTTGCTGGGGCATCTGTGCGCTTTACAAATCAGACTAACATAACATAACATAACTGCTGGTGATCCAATGTGCACAGGACTGCCTGTGACTATCAGGGCCTTGAATCGTCGGAAACGTGCGATGCTCAAAGGGGTCCATCTCCCGATAGCCCCTTGCTCTGATTAGAAATGACGAACTCAAAAGGGTGATCAGTCGAGGGAAGGAAAGGAAGGGAACAGCAGGGAGGGAGATCTGAAACAGAGGTAAACAAGCATAAGGATTCTACATTTTTCGTCACTGAATCACAGAATACCTCAGGACCTATAGTGTAACAGTAATACCTGTAAAGGAAAACAACAGCCACTGTATCCTAGTTGGGATCACATTAATGAAAGTGCTAGTGCATCTGAGGATTGAACAAGGACATTACTACACACTTACAAAGAAGGCAGTTCCATACGTTTCCATGTATTTATCCAGCAGTTGCCAACATACCCAAAAACGTCTTGAGAGCCACATACCTGGGGAATTGGAGCTCTACAAACCCCTGCTGTGAAACCAGAGGTGAACAATCCATATGAATTCATAGCACATGTAAAGCTGATGAAATTCCATAAAACACCAAAGATAATGTTGTTCGAGTTGCAAAAGAAGTGGCCAATATTATGATCCTGTTCCAAGGATTGTGCAACTAGCACAGTGATAACAGGAGAAACATAAAAGGTAGCATAGTATTGCAACGATATGAGGGGGTATAACGCTCTGCAGGCTGATTCAACAAAATTAAAGGTATGCGGTAATCCAGAAATTCACAGTGTATGAATATAGTTCAATAAACAGAAATTCAAATGCGCTGCTGCGCGTCTCACACAAAGCCAACAATCCCATAGTTTCCCCAGGGAATCAGTCAGGGTAAAGTAGGGAAATTACACAGCCCCCGCAAGAGCCTTAAGAAGCTTGTCCAACGAGGGAGGGAATTAGGTAGACACAAGGAAGCCCCAAAAGAGCCAGTCATCGGCTCGTCCAACTGGGCTTTGAAATGCCAAACATAACAAGCTGCTGGACTAGAACTCAACAGAGAGTAATGAGGAGCAATGGTGCAAATGCACCCCTACCGTGACCAGGATATGCAGCACGCCACAAGAGAATCCTGGAATTAACGGCACCCGACTGGTGCCACAGAAGCGTTTACATTCACTTCCGCGCAACTTTGTGACGTCATCAGCGCCAAGTTCTTGGCTTCATGGGAAATGAAATTTCTAAACCACTTATCGAGAAGGCTTGCACGGCAGTGTTCTCCACCGACCCTGAGGAAGCGACGTGACAGTGACATGACATACTGGCACAAAGGGCAATGCATCCATACGAACAGACTCACAGGACAGTTGACAGAACATGTGGGACATACGCTGGCCCCCACATTCACAACATGGATGTTGGAAATCCAATTGTACTGGCACACAAGATTAGGTGGATAAGCCATGCACATCCTGCTGCACACAGAGAGGCTGCAATTCCCCATAGAACCTGTCGTTGGATGTCCGACACAATGTCAACCTGTGGCATCCGCAATGTGTCAGGGGCAAGGTTTACACACATTGATGCCTTCACCAGAGTCCACACTCCAATACAGATGGCATGTCATGGGAATGGTGCAGCATGTAATTTGATCCATGGTGATGAGACATGTATGCATGGTACTACAACATCAACAGAAACAGTTTCCACACATTCCCAAAGCGTACCAACACCAAAAAGCCTGTTTGGATCTCTTACCCGAACTGACATTTACACATGTCCGTGCATGGAACGCTGATTCAGCCCACATTGCAATCATCACAAATGAATAGTAGGAGGATAAAGATGACACGAGCAGACAACAGGCACAGCAACCTGACAGACACACAAGAGGTCACCGGTAAAATTCTTTGCAATAGACATGGGCAGTTACAAAACATGAACAATGTAGGACACATGCAAATTTCAAAGAAAGTCATTGCACATTACTGTGTGTGTTTATGGTTGCGGTAAGCCTGCTCCTGTGCCTGTGGTGGCATCAAAGCCACATGTGTCACATCAATGGACCCAATGACATGTGGCATCCCTCCCAGGGCATAGAAATCACTCTTGACATCTCTCAACTCTTCAGGAGTCGGAAATTTGATGAATTCATCAATGTGCTCCAACATGGCTGCCAAAACATCACGCAGGACAAGGCTGAACATCGTCTGTGACATTCCACCAACATCAGCTATGGTTAATTGAAACGTACCTGTTGCAAAAAATGTAGGGCTGCAATCACCTTTATCTTGGGGGTCAGCACAATATGATACCTGTGTTGTGGTTGGAGATGTGGTGCCAGCTTGTTTGTCAACTCCTGAATCAACTGTTGAGTGAATCTGTAACGTCGGATGCAGGCATGTGCCCTCTTGGTAGCCAAGTCTGGGAATGGCCTTGGTAGAGGCGGTGCCCTGCAGGACATATTTGGGAATAATGGAGATTGACAGTCAGCCAACATCAATGGCAATGTACATAGCACATGCAAAACTTCTACTAAACATCAGGTCACTATGAAGTCTGGTGTGTGCAATACATCCAGGACACATTTGCCAGCTTGCTGGCCCTCCTACGAAAAGCCAGATACACCTGTTGATTGACATCTCAACATGACATGCCCTGAAATGAGCTGCTGGGCCGTTCTGAGTGAACAGCCAGAGATATCACCGGAGTGACACACGTCACAATACCTGCAGTGGAAGGTTTTCATCCCATACAGACAGCTGACTGCAAGGCACACGCACAGGTCACATGGAATGTCAAATGTACATATCAAACACATTGTGATTAATGTGTACAAGTGACAACAAAACAACACAGCCATTGACATGACGCAGACATGTATGCCTGGGGAAATATGATGTCTGATGCACACAGACCCAACAGCTGTGGGAATCCACACATGGCAAGGTGTGCGTAGATGTGAAGCCATTCCCATCTCAACACAGACCCATGTTGGATGCATCAACAGCAGATGCTGTTTACGGAACACAAACAGCAAGCTCAATATAACACATGACACACACCTGACATAGTCACAAAGGGTCATGCTGAGCATGACATGTCAGTTGACAAAAAGTTAGGGTTTGTGCACAGCAATGAGCATGTCCCCTCTCATTGCACTAGTGGTCTCTGTAATAGCTCTCTTTAAACATACTACTGAAAGCCTTTCTTGTTATCTCAGCCCCTCCCTAAGACTTCTGTGTATGTTGCTCAATGTATTCACAAGTTTGGACATTGCTGTCTTGTTTGCACATTGGACCTTGCTTTTACCAAGGCTTATTTAGAAAACATTGGACCTTGCTTTTACCAAGGCTTATTTAGAACACTCCTCCTAGGCCATGTGTTACTTCAACTCATTAGCATAATAACTGAAGCTCTGCACACCTGCTTGTGAGAACCACACCCAGTTCTTCGAACCACACCCAGCACTTCGAACCACACCCAGCCCTGTCTATAAAAGGCAGCCCCTGAGCCTCACCCACTGCTTGTGCTCGTCTACCTCCCACTTATCTGAGAACAGATCCTTTGGCACTGGCACTCCTGCTCTCTCCAGACCTTCATTGACTTCAACGAGCGCTGCTTCTGGCTCTTCCTTCTTCTGGTTTCCGGCTATTTCTTGCCTCAGCCCCTCTTCTGTCCACTGCAATCGACCTGCAAAAGAGAAAGAGGTCAAGGTTAGACTGAACAGTATCCCTTTTCAGCAACAAGTAATTGCAAAACCTTTTATTACCTGAAAGAACTTTATCGGCGATTTCTGGATTCATGTAAAGACAATTTGGAACAAGATATCTCCCACGAACTTTGTGCTTCAAGCCCTTTGTTACAAGAATACTTTGTGGAACTTTGTGAAATAAACTTTGTTTTACATGGAACTTTTTTAAGAATCGAACAGAGGAAACCATTGACAGCAAGGCAAACAGTAAATCAAGGACTTTAAAATATTCAGTTCTGTTGGACGATGAATGCTGGGGAAGAAACAAACAGAGGGCATTAACGCCACGGATATGGCGCAGGCCCTAAACGAGGACTTGGCCCATAATGAATCAGTGTCTGGCATCTTGCAACATATGCAAGAGGAAATAGAGAAATTAAATTTGGAAAACACCTTTTTAAAAAAGGTTTTAAGCAGGTATAAACTTTGGGAATGTCAGTGGAACACAGCTTTTACTCCTTTGTTTAAAAGCTCCTCAGAGACAGGGGCGCGAGCAAAACATGCAACTTCCCCCCCCCCCCAGTTGAGGTTACTGTTAACACCTTGGCTGCTGCATGAGTTCCCCCCCTGTGCTGGACAATGCAGAACAGGGTGTGGTAGTGACGGAACCATTCCGTCATCAGCACAGCTCAGCCGTGACTGATGACGGAATGGTTCCGTCACAAGCATCGAAGGGGTTAATGTTCCTAATGCTGTGCCTTTAGCAGCACCTGAACGTTTTCATGGAGATAGTAACACATTCCATGTTTTTATCAATCAATGTCAATTACACTTCGTTTGTAAACCACACCAGTTCCCTACTGATGCTACGAAAGTGGCATTCGTCTTGTCTTATTTGGGCCGTACAGCAGCCAATTGGTCAATTCCTTTCGTGGATAGAGATGATCCCATCCTCCATAACTGAAATCAATTTAAACGTACTATGACCAGCCTTTTTGCAAAACACACTTTTATGCAGGCAAGCGATAATGAGCTTTTAAATCTTAAACAAGGTAACAAGGATTTGTTGACCTATCTCACTAGTTTTAATCGTTTACTCACCGAGACACGTTGGCCAGAAGAAAAGCGTGTCTCCCTTTTTTTATAAAGGTTTGAGAGACGAGTTAAAAGACGCGCTGGCTCATATTGTTGATTTGCCAGAAGACTATTCTGACTTTGTAGACTTAGTCGTGAAATTGGAACACAGACTAGGAGAAAGAAAGGGAGATAAATCCAACCTGGAATTGCGGTTAACTTTTAGTATACATGAGAAGAAAGACACAGATAATAAACTCCCTGAACCTGAGCCTATGCAAATAGGGACACTCAGAGGTCCACTCATGTCAGAGGAAAAAGAAAGAAGGAGAAAACTTCAATTATGTTTATATTGTGGCAAGGCAGGACATTTTGCCAGAGAATGTCCAGTAAAATCTAAAACTTCACGAAAGGGTACTGTTTCCTCCATCTCCTCAACTGAGTCAGGAAACGATTAAGCTCGACAAGGGGGGAGATTACTTGGTCGAGAAAACATCTTAATCAATCCTCAAATTCTGCAGCCTTCATGGTAACAGCACATACCTAGACATTTCATAATTCAGATCTTTTTATTTGTTACTACCCAAATTAGACATTCTCTCCCTGTCCTACTGGACTCACGAGCAACAGCAAATATTGTGGATAATAAGTTAGCTAACACATTAGGTCTTCCCATTTGCCTAAAGCCTTGTCCAGAAGCAGTATCGGCAGTTGATGGGTCAGAATTGAACTCTGGATTAATCACAAAACAAACAAGTCCCCTTGTCATGGTCTGTCAAAACGGGCACACAGAGATGATTAGCTTTGATCTGATAGATACCCCTAATTTTGGCTTGATTCTTTGGGTACCCTGGTTAACAACTCATAACCCAAAAATTGATTGGGTGAACAGAACAGTTACTTTGGATTCCCCATTCTGTAGAACCAATTGCTATCATGAAGCAGGTACAGAACAGAGCTCAGTAATACACTGTGCTAGTGTTACACAAGACGAACCAAGTCTCCCTCCTGAATATTCTGACTTTAAAGACGTTTTTGATCCAGTGAAGGCTAGTGTGTTACCCCCACATCAGTCAAACGACTGCAGTATAGATCTCACCCCAGGGGCCCCTTTACCTAATAACAGAGTACATGCTTTGACTGACAAAGAGACCAAATATTTAAAAACCTACCTAGACGACCTACTACAGTCTGGGTTCATCCGACATTCCACATCTCCGGTGTCATCTCCACTTTTTTTTTATCCCGAAGCCGGATAAATCTCTGCGCTCGTGTATCGACTATAGAGGACTAAATAAGGCTACAATAATAAATAAATATCCTCTTCCTCTAATACCTGTGTTGTTGGATCAATTAAGACATTCTACTGTATACACTAAACTAGATCTGCGAGGAGCTTACCACTTGGTCCGAATAAAAGAGGGGGATGAGTGGAAGACAGCTTTCAAGACAAAGTTTGCTCTATTTGAGTACACAGTAATGCCCTTTGGGTTGTGTAATGCTCCTGCGGCCTTTCAGTTCTTCATAAATGAGGTCCTACACAAATTCCTGGACGTCTGTGTAATAGTATACATAGACGACATCCTCATTTACTCTAAGAACCCGGAAGAACATACCCAACATGTTCGTGCAGTATTATCAATGTTAAAAGAAAATCATCTCTTTGCTAAATTAGAAAAAATTACTTTTAATGTCAGCAAAGTGGACTTTTTAGGAAACTGCCTGTCACCTCAAGGAATAGGTATGGATGAAAAGAAAATTAGTGCTATTACTGATTGGCCAGAACCATCATCTGTGAAGGATGTTCAGAAATTTCTCGGTTTCGCCAATTTTTATAGGAGGTTGCAGACATTGCGGCTCCAATAACCACCTTGTTGTGGAAAGGGCAACGATTTCTTTGGTCTAATGAGGCGGCTCACGCCTTTCAACTCCTCAAACAAAAGTTCACTTCAGCCCCAATTCTGAAACATCCTGATCCTGACTTGCCATTTTTTGTCGAAGCGGATGCTTCACAAGTAGCTTTAGGAAGAGTTCTCTCTCAACGAGATGCAATAGATGGCCAATTACATCCTATAGCCTTCTATTCCAAAAAGTTATTACCAGCTGAACAAAATTACACTGTGGCTAAAAGAGAACTATTAGCTATCAAAGTAGCCTTTTCTGAATGGAGGTACCATTTAATGGGAGCCAAGTACCCTGTTACCATCTTTTCTGACCATAAGAACTTACAGTTCTTTAGATCACTAAAAGCATTAACTCCACGTCAGATGCGCTGGTTACATTTTTTTAGTACATTTGACTTCCTTATAACCTATAGACCAGGTGCACAAAAATTCAATTTGATGTGTTATCTAGATACGGACATACCTCAGACATGAAACAAGACAAAATAGGAGAACCCATTATTCCTCCACAAAAACGTTTGGCACCAGTACACCAGAAGGATTTCATCACAGATCTATATAATGCACACATGCAAATGGCACCTCAAGATTGGTTAAGGGATTCCAATAACTCAATACAACGAGGTTTATTGTATCACGACAACATGCTGTTAGTGCCCTCCACAGAATTACAAACACAGGTGATAATTTGGCATCACGCCTCACCGTTGGCAGGTCATCCTGACTGGGTAAAAACCCTGGAAATGTGCAAAAACACTTTTGGTGGGACAATATGAGTAAGGACATTAAGCAATTTGTCACTACCTGTCCAGTTTGTGCAAGACATAAATCTTCTCATAAGGCCCCTGGCGGTTTGTTACTACCAATGCCAGCACCCAAACAACCTTGGCACACTGTGAGTGTAGACTTTATTGTAGGTTTACCACCAGTAAAATCCTTCACAACAGTATTAGTGATAGTGGATTTTTTGTATAAAATGGCACATTTTGTACCATTATGGAAATTGCCAACTGCGGCAGAATTTGCCGATATTTTTATAAGAGAAATTGTACGTTTACATGGTTTGCCAAGTAAAGTGGTGTCAGACCGAGGTAGCCAGTTCAACTCTAGATTTTGGAGAAAGTTATGTGAAATACTGAAAATAGATGTGGAATTATCCACTGCTTTCCATCCAGAAACAGATAGACAAACTGAACGACTGAACCAAACCTTACTTCAAATGCTACGTTGTTTATTGGCTGATTATTCTAGTGAATTGTGGAAGCTCTCCCTGCAGCGGAGTTTGTTTATGATAATACTGAGCATGCAGCTCTACTTTGCTCACCATTCTATTTCATGCAGGGGTATCATCTGTGAGCTATACCCATTTTATTAGAAGATTCCCTGTTGCCTACAGTAACAGATAGACTAACGAGATTAGGTGACATACAAGACAAGGCCAGGAAACATTTATTAAAGTACAAAGAAAGCATGAAAAGCCAAGCAGACAAACACAGATCTGAGGCCCCAATGTATAAAATCGGTGACAAAGTATGGCTCTCCACAAAAAACCTAAATATAGAGGGATCCCGAAAGCTGCAACCACGTTTCATTGGACCCTTTAGTATAAGTAAACTGCCATAGTACACCCGGTAACAGTAAAATTGGAATTACCAAAAGAATACCCAGTACAGGCTACATTCCATGTGTCCTTGCTTAAGCCGTACAACCCAAATACCCGACCCGAGCCACCAACTCCACCCATACCAATTAAGGGAAATCTAGAATATGAAGTGAAAAGCATAAAAGACGCAAAAAGAATTCATGGACGTCTGTTTTATTTAGTAGAATGGAAAGGAGATGACGAATCTGAGAATTCATGGGAACCAGCGTCCTATGTAATGCCCCATGGTTGATTAGACAGTTTTATCTAAAAAATCCAGGGAAACCCTGTCCAGTAGGAGGGCCTTTGAGGGGGGCGACTGTTAGGGTTTGTGCACAACAAAGAGCATGTCCCCTCTCATTGCACTAGCGGTCTCTGTAATAGCTCTCTTTAAACATACTACTGAAAGCCTTTCTTGTTATCTCAGCCCCTCCCTAAGACTTCTGTGTATGTTGCTCAATGTATTAAAAAGTTTGGACATTGCTGTCGTGTTTGCACATTGGACTTTTACCAAGGCTTATTTAGAAAACATTGGACCTTGCTTTTACCAAGGCTTATTTAGAACACTCCTCCCTAGACCATGTGTTACTTCAACTCATTAGCATAATAACTGAAGCTCTGCACACCTGCTTGTGAGAACCACACCCAGTGCTTCGAACCACACCCAGCTCTTCGAACTACACCCAGCCCTGTCTATAAAAGAAAGCCCATGAGCCTCACCCAGTGCTTGTGCTCATCTACCTCCCACTTACCTGAGAACAGATCCTTCAGCACTGGCACCCCTGCTCTCTCCAGACCTTCATTGACTTCAACGGGAGCGGCTTCTGGCTCTTCCTTCTTCTGGTTTCCGGCTACTTTTTGCCTCAGCCCCTCTTCTGTCCACTGCAATCAACCTGCAAAAGAGAAAGAAGTCAAGGTTAGACTTATCAGTATCCTTTTTCAGCAACAAGTAAGTGCAAAACCTTTTATTACCTAAAAGAACTTTATCTGCGATTTCTGGATTCATGTAAAGACAATTTGGAACAAGATATCTCCCACGAACTTTGTAGTTCAAACCCTTTGTTACAAGAATACTTTGTGGAACTTTGTGAAATAAACATTGTTTTACAGAGAACTTTTTTAAGAATCGAACAGAGGAAACCATTGACAGCAAGGCAAACAGTAAATCAAGGACTTGCACAAATTACCTGCTGTATTTTGATGTAAAAGTACAGTACTTGTTTTATAAAAAGTCTGGAAATGTGTGAAAAGTGAGTTTGCTATTAAGAATTTAGGCTTTAGTTATATTAAGGTGAATGTTAGACGTTGGTAATTCTGATAATGATATTCGTTTGATTTTACTGAAGTTTTACAGTAATAGAAAGCACATCCCAGAACAGTAACACATTCCAAACCTAGAAGCTTGAGCGAGGATCCAAGAAGTACTTTTAGAAGAGAATTTCTAATAGGAGTAAGGTTTAGTCAGGAACACATTTAGGGATAGGTTGCACATATCTGTCCTTTGTTTATGTTTCATTAGGCACCAGTTTCTACAGAAGTCTAAGAGGGCCGCAGATTTTAGCAGCTCTTTTACAGTGGAAACGCAAGAACGGTGTTGTCTCTCTTTTTTTATTTTATCCACTTCCCCCCTTCCCTTGAGCTTCTGGTTCTTAGTGCACTGTTTTAAAACTAGTGTGCTGGAACAAGCAGTTTCAGGGTGGGGTTGGACTGTCTTCAACCTCCATCAGAACTGAACAGAAACTCAGGTGAGCTGGGCTTTGACACAAAGTGCCCCAGTTCCTGGCATCAGGAGACAGGTTCCGGTAGTGATGACTGTGCCATCCCAGTATTGCTGTACATGACAAAATCGGACTAATGATACACATGTGACAAGTGTCAAAGTGATGTGGGCCATATAGTGCCCCATCACACTTGACATGTGTCCACAGGTCATCACACATCGATTGTGCAACAAGATTACATGCCCTGTGCTATGTCACTGTCTGCCACACCTAGGGCCTGCACATGAAAGTATGTAATGACAAGTACTTGGTAGACATCCTTGTGCGAACCGTACCCCTGCATTCGCATCAGCGTGTGAAAAGCACTGTGTGAAATGCACCGTACCCCTGCATTGGCATCAGCGTGTGAAGCACACCATGTGAAATGCACCGTACCCCTGCATTCGCATCTGCGTGTGAAATGCACCATGTGAAACACACCGTACCCCTGCATTCGCATCAGCGTGTGAAACGCACCGTACCCCTGCATTCGCATCAGCGTGTGAAACGCACCATACCCCTGCATTCGCATTAGTGTGTGAAACACACAGTACCCCTGCATTGGCATCAGCATGTGAAATTCGCCATACCCCTGCATTCGCATCAGCATGTGAAACACACCGTACCCCCGCATTCGCATCTGTGTGTGAAACGCACCATGTGAAACACACCGTACCCCTGCATTCGCATCAGCGTGTGAAACACACCGTACACCTGCATTCGCATCAGTGTGTGAAAAGCACCGTAACCCTGCATTCCCATCAGGGTGTGAAACGCACCGTACCCCTGCATTTGCATCAGCGTGTGAAACGCAGCGTACCCCTGCATTTGCATCAGCGTGTGAAACGCACTGTACCCCTACTTTCCGGGTGTGCGTGCCCATCGTATCACTATTGTAATGGTGCCATAGGCGAGCGCGTGAAATGCACCGTTCACGTGTGTGGATCTCAAAATTACTTAGAGACACATAGGGGACGAGTAGTTTGCCCTGAATGCATCCTGGGTGTCATGGATACTGAGTTTTGAGTAGCTATGTGTCCAACAGGTGTCCTACAAAAGTAAGTTGGCCCAAAAAATACAATGTTGTAAAAGGATTGTTGTGCTGAAGCTCAAATTTTAAATGATACCATTAGAGAATCAAATATGAAGTAATATATGATTATATTATATAGGAGTAGAATTCCTGTTATGCTGCTCTCATAGACTTTCTCCCTTTGTAATAATAATGTTTAAACAAGGTTGGGGAGGGGGAGTGCACTGAGACGCACCGACCTACGGACGCCCACACCTGGATACGGCTGGACCCAGGATGCCTCAATGGGAGGTAAGGGGGTAGAGGAGGAGGGGGTTCGGGGGGCAGGGCTTCAATGGGTGGTAGGGGGGGAGGGATCGGGTGATGGCATAGGGGTGGTTGGGAGGGATTGGGTGTTGTCGGGGTGTAAAATCAAAAAAGAGAATCCATGACACTATTGTAATTGTAATCTGGCTGAGGTATATAGCCGTAAGAAGATATGTATTCAAATGTGCTCTCAGCATGCTATATGGCCTGCTGAATATAAGGAAGGATTTAAAGCAGAAGTATGTCTAATCTTAGGATTTGCTCTTTGAATATAGGGGGCCTAAATGACTGGAAAAAAAGAGGAAGGCTGGAGGAATTTGTCAAATTCACTCAAATGGATATTTTATGTTTGCAGGAGACCCATCTGCCCTGGGGTAAAAAGCATTGTCTAAACTTAAAGGGTTTTGAGACTCTTTCTTGTTCTTCCCAAACATCTACTATTAGGGGGGTGGCTATCATTAGCAAGGTGTGTCTGGGGGGAGCAAAACGATTCAAGGCAGATACTATGGGGAGGTGGGCATTATGTGAAATGAATCTAGGCATCACCATCTGCTGTATTTATGGGGCCAATAGCGATGACCCTGACGCCTTCAACCTTATGGAGAAGGAATTGACGAGCTGGCCGGCACCCATAGTGGTCTGTGGGGATTTGAATATCTCAGCAGACTTCATAGGGGGAACCATATATACTGGACGTAAACCCCGGGTATATCGGGCAGTATGCTCGATGATACATTCACATGGGCTGAGGGATGTTTGGGGGAGTATTGAGCTAGGGATTTCAGGCTTCACATATTTCTCACATCCATTCCAGAAATACTCTAAGTTAGAATATTTTATGATCTCCGCCACCAAGATTAGTCCTGCTGAAATCCGTAAACTGCCCAAGATAATATCAGACCATAACCCACTGTTAATAACAATAAATATTAACAGGCCAGCTGGAAAAGTGAGACCCTGGACTTTCGATAGGAAGCTATTAATAGACAGTACCTAAGTAGCACATATCAAAAATTGGTAACAGGCTTTCTTTGATGCAAATAGATACAGCGCTTCGTGAAATTCTGTCTGGGATAGCTACAAAGCTGCTTTAAGGGGAGAAACTACCAGCTATACTTCTCGAAATTGGAAAAGGCTTAATCTAGAGAGAGAACAACTAATGAAAAAATTATCGGTTGCCGAGGAACAGCATAGGAAAGATATAACTCAGGGAAGGCAGGGAATAGAAAGTCTAGAAAGAGTGAGTATCATCAAAGCTGAGATTCAAAAACAATTGGCCAAAAAAGCAGCTGCAGAATATCAAACATAAAGAAGGAGACTGTATGAGACGGGGGAACAAGCTGGTAGAGCATTGGCACTTCGTATTAGAGAAGTCGCGTTGAAAAATATCATCACACACATAGAAGAGCAGGGTATGAGCTATGAGGAGCCAAAGGAAATTATAAATGTTAGATATTATCATGCATTGTATCAGGAAGAGCTGGTAACTGAGGATTCAATGACCGAGTGGGCAGCACAGGGAACCAAAGTAGCTGAGGGCGATAGAGAAATTTTAGATCAAGCCATCACCTCGGACGAACTTTCGGAGGCCATACAAGATCTAGCTGCAGGGAAGGCTGCAGGCCCCGATGGTCTACCACTGGAATTATATAAATGTGTATTTGAGAAAACATCCCTAATTTTGTTAGACCTATTTAATGGTATAATAAACACAGGCATAATTCCGGAGTCTTGGATGAGCACCAACATTGTGGTGTTTCATAAAAAGGATAAGCCCAAGGAAAACCCCGGCTCCTACAGGCCGATATCCCTAATATATGCAGATAATAAATCATACGCTAAGATCTTGGCTGCCCGTTTGGGACGGATCATTGCGACCCTGGTCTCTCCATGGCAGCATGGATTTATCCCCGGTAGGGGAACCACGGACCACATCAGACAAGCTATCACGCTGTTCGATATCCATGCTGCCGGGGAGGGGGGGTCGCAATGATCCTTCTCGACGCAGAGAAAGCCTTCGACCGCGTCAGATGGGAGTTTCTTTGGAGGGTGCTCGAAGAAAGGGGGTTTGGTCCAAGGTTTCGGAAGGCTATTCAGGCAATGTATACCACCCCAGTCGCTAAGATTCAAATGATGGGTTAGAGTTCGGAGAAGATCTATATTACGAGGGGGACTAGGCAGGGATGCCCGTGCTCACCCATCCTATTTGCACTATACATCGATCCTCTAATACGCCAGATAATGAACAACACCGTAATTAAACTGGTAGTCACGAAAGGTTTCCAAACAAAAATCTTGGCATATGCCGATGATCTGGCGGTCATCAGTACTGAACCCGACGTGGCTATACGTGAAGTGGTGGCAATCACTAGTCTATTCGGGAGACAGTCAGGGTATCGCTTAAATGTTGGTAAGACCCAGGTATTGTGTTCTAAGAATATAATCAAATCAGACTCCAGATACGTTGATTCCGTGGTGTATCGGGGGGTAACGATTAACGCACAGACGGAGCATATAATCAGAGATAATTTTATCCCTCTTATGAAATCAATGAGGGAGAATTTGAAAAGAATGGATACATTGCAACTCTCAATAATAGGGCGTGCCAATGTCATCAAAATGACTATGTTCCCCAAGGTATTATACAAATTCCGGGCGATCCCCTTTAAAATTGGGGGGAAAATTATCCAAGAAATAGAAGCTATATTCATGAATTTCCTGTGGCAATATGGAACGATCAGAAGATCTATGAAATACATGTCTCTGCCACAGGAAAGGTGGGGCCTGGGACTGCCAAATCTCAGATACTATCATTGGTCTTGTCTCCTTACGCAGATGGCTATATTATTTGATCCTGTGGGAAATAGTTCAAATACCTCGAAACAACATGATGCTATCCCCTCTATTTTTGAATTGTTGCTTGGCAGCGAGGCTACTGGGGTATTACTAAGGAAAACAGAATGAAGGTATTACAAAAAAACAAGATATAAAATACTCGAAGGGATATGGGGGGTTTGGGCTGCAGCTCAGAAAACCTTGTCAATATCTAAATATAACCATCACACTCCACTTTGGAACTCTGGTCTCTTTCCTAACCTAAGTAATGACGGGTGTTGGAGACACTGGGAGCGACAGGGCATCTTGACACTGGGGCAAGTTATGGTAGGGGACGAGTGTAGATCTCTTGAAGACCTGAAACAAAGGTATTCCCTCCAGGGTAATCAAGATTATAAATATGCTGAGATGGTCAGCACAATTAGATCAAGAAGGCCTCGCATCATTTTAAACGAGAGGTGTAATATATTGGATTATCTGAAGACTTAAGAATCAATGGAATGTATAGGCTGTTTGTGGAGGCATCCCCGGATGACATGGTTAAAACTGAGGTAGCCTGGGCCTCTAAATTGGAGGATCCAGATATCGACCTGGATAGAGCCCTTATAATGGATGGAAGATTCTTACGATCCTCCGATTTAAGAGCTCAGCAGTTCAAAACATTATTGAACCTGTACTATACCCCTTCCAAGCTCTATGATTGGGGCAAGAGGCTGGATCAGAATTGTCCCAGATGTTCGAAAGGTCCGACTGACATTACCCACATGTTTCATCAATGTGAGAAACTTGGATCAATTAAAAAGTAAATCGATGCATTCTGGGAGGGGTTGTTAGATGTCAAAATAACCTTGTCCCCAACACTCATGATCATAGGATGTGAAAGTAAACTGAATTTAAATATCGAGACTGAAGCTTTAGTTTTTATTTCCACTGCCGTACTTTGCATCTTAATCTCAGCTGCCTGGAAAGGTACTGAGGCCCCAACCTTCCAAATGTGAATGTCTAGATTCTTAGGGATACATATTGTTGAGGCGGCCTTGTACGAACTTAAGGGTAAAAAAACAAAAGAACTGGGACTGAAGATTTGGGCACCAGTGGCTGCTTGGCGGGCAAACAGAGTGTAGCGAGCTAATCCGGCCTTCAAAACATCTCAAAAATATATAGTATCGTATCTAACTGGTTTATTAACATTTAAATGAATCAATTTAATCAGATATTAATTCATTTATGCAGCCAAACCAATGCCGCATTACTTTTGCCTTTATAATGATGGTTGACTGTATATTTTGCATTCTGTCTTCTTTCCTCTAATCTTGTAAATTGGTTTTCACTGTGTATCATGAATTCTCAATAACAAAATAACAAAATTAAAAAAAGAGACACATAGGGGACGAGTAGTAGGCCCTGAATGCATCCTGGGTGTCATGTATCCTGAGTTTTGAGTAGCTGTGTGTCCAACAGGTGCCCTACAAAAGTAAGTTGGCCCAAAAAATACAATGTTGCAAAAGGATTGTAGTGCTGAAGCTCAAATTTTAAACGATGCAAATGCGTGTCAGAGCCGTATGTTTAAATGGATTGGAGAAAACGTACGATGCAAACTAATCTGACCTATCACTCTGTACTCCTCGAACTGAAAGCCCCTCAGCAGCACTGATTTAAGGCAGCATGAACCCATGAGAGGGCACTTGCCTGCACAACATTGGATTGGACAACGCTGCTGCTGTCTCTGCATCCTCTGGCATATCATGGCACGTACTATGGAGAGGGCCCCAGTCTTCACAGAGGAGGAGAACCAGGCCCTGCTGGACAGCCTCCTACCACTGTACAGCAAGCTGTATGGGAGACCAGAGGAGCAGGTGAGTGCTGACTCCACTACCTTTGACTGTGCACCTGTTGTGTGAGTGTCACAACAGGCATTGTGTATTGGTGGGATAGACATGCAATGTGGTTTGGAGTGAGTAACAGGGGTGTACATGGTGGTGTTTCTCATGCAGAGCATGATTTAGTTCATGTGTGTTCACTCCTCACTTGCATTGTGCTTACTGTGACATTCACTGCATAGTGAATGACACATTCAGCCGTGCCTGACCTTGGTGGCTTTATTTCCAAATGTCTTGAGGTGGAACAGTGGTCACCCTGGAGTGACAGGTGACTGTATTCACAGATGTTTATGACTTGAGGGGACCTGTGGTGAGATTGTCCAAATGATGTGTAATACCTCATGGACATTGATGTGTGTGAATGTGCCTTGTCATGTGGGTGAGTGTGTATGTGATGTGTTGCGCCACTGCTGCATGGTGAATGCAGCAGCTCTACCCATCTGATGTGACAAGTAAGCAGTGCTGTGTGCCTGACTTGCAAAGCTGGCACAACACCTGTGACACCACAGGCGCAAGTGGCACATGTGCAAAGTGAGGGTTGTATCTGCTGTTTTCAGTGACAGGCGAGTGATATGTGCCAGGGAGTGTCTGTCTGGTCTGCTGAGGGTTATTCAGTGGAGTGGGATATGTGACTGCTTGGCACGTCCTGTCCTACACCCTGCAGTTGTATGTGTTGCCCAATGTGTGCCATGATCAGTGAGTGTGTTGCACCCGTTCCGCCATCCGTTGGCTTTCAATGCTATGTAGTGCATTGGGGCTTGCACACAGGCCAAATTCACATGGACAATGATGCAAGTCCTGTCAGCATCCTATGCCCTGTTCACATTATCAAAGATGTGCAAGTGTGTGTCTCTGGGACATGGAGCAGGTGCAGTGATGTTGTTTTACTGCGTCTTCCTGACAGGTAACTGCCTACGAGAAGGGGGAAATCTTGCTGGACATCATCAGGGCCGTCAGGTGTGCGGGGGGCCCTCGTCGGTGCCTGAGGAACGTGCAGAAGAGGTGGCAGGACATCCAGTGCTGGACCCGGTGTATCGCCCGGGTCCAGCTGAAGTTGTCACCTCCATGCCGGCATGGTGCACGCCCCCCACATGCTCTGTGTCCTGCCGGCGGAGTTCCCAGACCTCGATGGGCAGTTGCGGTAGAGACAGCAGTAAGGAGGAGGTAGGTACATGGCTGTTTGTTGTGTTGTGTCACCTGTTTTTTGAAGTGCTCTGAAGCCTGGCTAAACTTCCACAGTTGGGGTGTCAGCTCAATCAGTTTATATGTGCAGTGCCTTTTCAGCTCCCCATAGTCACCTGGTGCTCATTTCCATCCCTTCCCCCCCTTAACATGTGTCCCCTGGTCTGTGTGTAATCACATTTGCACATGTTCATCTAGGGTGCAAGAAAATCAGACAGCACATTGATTTCCGCATCATGTGGAAGGGTGGTCTGTGACATGTGTTGGGACCTTGCCAGTGCCATGACCTGTGCACTGTGTTGGGGCTCCATATTTGTTGGCACGTATGATGACTCTCAACATAGGAGTGTGAGGTTTCAACTGCACACCCTTGCAGCATGCATGACTTATGTAGTGTCCTCAGACATGATGTACATCAGTGGGAGATATGCATAGTGCCATTACGGTTGCTCATGGTACAGTCAGCTCATTCCAGGCTCATGGATCAGTGTGCCCACTACAGTCCCCTGAGACACACAGGCTCCTAATCATGTGTGTCATCCAAAACTGAGCCCACTCTATGTGGGTTCAGCATGGGTCTGCCTCTGTGGCATTGGTCCCTGGCATAGTTTGTATTTTTCCTATGTCTGCTGCATGTGTCCACTGGACAAGGATACAACATTTGGCATGTGCGTACACACACTGGGCAGTGCCTGTGTGCCTATTCACAACAATCTGTTGATGGATGTTTGTCACAAATATGTATTGCCAGCCCCACAAGGTGATGTTGGGTTACTTTTGGACTTGTTGCTGCACAGTTTTTGTACCCCCGATTCAGAGGTATCACTTATTGAGCTGTATCAATCACATTGACTGAGGTATGGGGGTGTTGTGCAGCAGAGGTATACATGGGCCCGCCTGATTTAGCCTTGCCTGGTCTGACCTGTGGGAGAGAATTGGCTGAACAATGATTCACCATGCACTGCCCCTGTGATGGTGGCCAGTGATTTCATTTGGAGCTTTGCCGCCTATGTTGTTTTATTCCAGACATGATTCAGACTCACACATTTTTGCCACATGTATGTAGTTCAGATGCAATGCTGTTTTGTCTTTGTGTGCAGACATCTGTGTCGACATTTTACCTCTGGATAACAGTTTGTTCACAATGCAGCAATGATTTTGTTAATCACAATTGCAGGCCCATTAGCTTAAGCATTGTCCTGAGTTGGGACATGTGTGCCACTCCACATGACAGCCAGTATGTTTTATGTGCAAGCAACTGTGTCATCAGGGAATGGATGCCCACATGAGGACTGGCATATTTGAAGTTGTGTCACATGAATGATTGTACCTTGGCACTAACATTACTTGTTAAAAGTTGTTCATGTTTAGAATGTGTTATTATGACGAATTGTGTAAATACCTCTTATGTGCCTGCATGATAGATTTCTCTCAAGGTGGTGCACACAAAACAACATTTCAACTTTAATGGAAGATGCTGGCACCTTTTCAAAGAGGCTAGTGTTAGCGATAAATGGTGTGGCTTGATCTCCATATACATGTTCCCACAGTGGTCTAGGGGTCTTGAAAGTCCTTTGTTGTCGATTATACAAACTAAGGAGTGTCAAGACATCAAGACCTCCATTGGCCCATGTATATGGACAATCTGCTACGCCATTTATTTCTAACAGTGGTTATTTTGAAGGGTGCCAGCTTTTTCAATGAATGTGGAAATGTTTTTTAGTGTGCGTTTTCTTGTGAGACATCTTTCATGCAGGCACATAAGTGTTCTTTTCACAAAATGGCGAATTACCACATTCAATACATGTTGATTGTGTAAAGTGTTATGAGTCCCAAGGTGCCAACATTTATTTACATTTAATTTTTGACCAATGTACTTACAGGGCTCTGAGTGTGGTGACACCTTGGGGAGTGAGGTTGTTTAGTTTGCCCTGAGGGGCGCCACTACTGTTTCTTTCTTGGTGAACAAGAGGTGGCAATACTTCATTGTATTGATCTGCTCTCCTGTAAACAAACACTAGCTTCTCTGTGTATTTCTCATTCAGGTTGTGGCCTGGTGTGTTATTTGGATCCTTGTGTCCAAGTAGCATTGTGTCTTTACCAACTGGGAAGTACAAGGCTCAAATATGTGCAGAGTCATCTGGCTGTAACTCATGATGCATGGCATGATTTGCAGTGTGACCTATTGATTTTGTGCTCATGTGACAGATGTGTACAGGTGACTGATGCATTCTGTTTCTTCTCCTTGCCCACAGCATCATCACCGAAACTGAAGGAGACAGCTGCATGGACCAGGAGGAGGGACCCAGCCACAATGCCACCAGCGTGGAGGAGTCAGAGGGAGCCAGTGGCACAGAGGGGGAGGGGAGTCAGTCTGCGGACCTGTTGGAAGGTGACACATCTTACCACGCCGATGGATCCGATTCTGACTCCAAGGAGGAGGGGGAATTTGCAGCAACGCCAGGCAGCAGCACCGAGTCTGTCCCTGCTCCCTCCAGCACCATCTCCACCCTCCCAGTTGCTCCCGTCCCTTTTGTCCGTGCAGCCCCCCATGTCTCCTTTAGCCCTGGCACAGTAGCCCCTGCCCCTGTCACCCCTGTTGCCCTCAGCGCAGAGTCTGTGGACTTACTCTGCCAGTTGCAGGTTGGTCAGACATCGATGCTGAATGTCCTCCATGCCCACACAGAAATCCTGACACAGTTGTCTTCTTTCATGGAGGGCATGCCAGCAACGATGTCTGACCAACGTCGGATCATGCAGTCCATGAACTCATAACTGACGGCAGCAGTTTCCCTCCGGCAGCTGTCTGTCCTCCCCTCCTATGGACCCATCCACACTCCCCTCTCCCATACCTGTCCCAAGCACAACCAGGAAGACACCATCACGCACCCCAACAGACACAGGAAGCACACGCCTACAAAAGGCGAAGCGCACACCTCCTGGCAAGCACACTCAGGGGGCTGCAGGCACACCCACAGGGACTGGTGTTAGACCGCATACATGCAGGCAGAGTCACACTCCGCAACCCTCACAGGCCTCTCCCTCCACTCCCATAGTGTCTTTGGGTGCAGGGGTTGGTCTGGACGAACTGGCTGCAGTGTGCAGCGCAGAGTATCTGTCCACCTTTGGAGCTGCACAAGCCACTGAGGTGGATACGTCCACCCCTGCACCCACCACACCTACCGTTCCCTCTCCTGTCCCTGCGGTGCCTGGTCCTGCTCCCGATGATGCCCCCCAAGGGTCAACTTCCTATTAGCTACTCCATGTGCAGGCAAATTAGGGGTAAACGGCCTACCCAACGTCCCGCTACAAGGACATTTGTGTGGACTGGACATTGGCCTTATTTGAGCACGGACTAATTTTTGCACATCTTTTTTTTCCAGCTGAATAAAGCCTTTTATTTTACGTTCAACACTATTGCATTTCAGGTACTTGATGTTGGTGATGAGGGACCTGGAGTTGGTGTCATGGTAATGTTTTGGGGTTCTGAAAGAATTTTTTGGGATGGTCATGAGGTGAAACATGGTATCTGTGTGCCATCACAATGTCTCTGGAATTAATCATTGGATGTGTGTGTGTTCAGTTTGGCTAGAGATATTGTCCTAAGGAGTTTTCCTTCCTCTGTGGCACCTGACATCTTCACTGCAGACAGTTGCACAATTGTTGTGCTGATATGTGTGCACATTTCCTTTTTTGGTGACGGTTCCCTTCAACAATGGCCATGCCTGCCCACAGATGTCTATTGCTCATTCGTCTGTGCCATGCTTGCAATTCACTGTACTTGTGTTTTGAGTATGTACAAATGCCTTCATGGACACATTCACCCTTTTCACCACTGTGCATGTGTGTAATCACAGCCTACCCCTATGTTGGGAATTGTTATGCAGGGTATTTGGGCACATGACTCACAATGTTGTGCATTGTATCTAAGGGGTTTCAACCCTATTCCTTCCATGAGAGACCACATCTTTGTTGGTCTGACAATCCCCCTGGACATTCATATCAGTCCTGGGATGTGCGTGACAGTGTGTGTTCCCTTTTGCTCTCTTTGTTTGGTAGGCTGTTACATCACTATACACTATTGTGTCATGATGGTAGGGTGTGTATTTCACCAGCAGCCTCCATGGGTGGGTATGCATGTGGAATTTGACATCACACCCACATGTGGTGTGTCACGCAGTGTGTGAAAGTAATCCATCCTCCAGGGAGTGGAGGATCATTATAGTCACAAGTTAAGGGTTGTGCACATACCCCCATGTAGTTGTGGTATGCTGATGATGATGATGCACCCCCATATATCTGAGCACTGCTGGGAGATATCCACCCACCCCTCACATGTCTGGCTTCTGCTGGGAGTCATATCCACCCACCCCTCATATGTGTGGCCTCTGCTGAGAGTCCTCTGCATCCATCCTCATACTGATGGCAACTGCTAGGAGTCATATCTACCCACCCCTCATATGTCTGGGCACTGCTGGGAGTCCTCTGCACCCACCAAATACTGTTGACCACTGCTGGGAGTCATATCCACCCACCCCTCATATGTCTGGCCTCTGCGGCGAGTCATATCCACTGACCCCTCATATGTCTGGGAACTGCTGGGAGTCATATCCACCCACCCCTCATATGTCTGGCCTGCCCTTTTTCTTGAGGCCGGTTACAGCTGGGAGCCCCCGTCATTTGAATCAGGATTGCCCCGGGGAGGTGGCGGTTCCTGGGGCTACGGGACCCCGTGGGCCCCACGCCAATATTAAATATTGTTCCCAGGACCTGGTCCACCCGGGGGCTTTAAGGAAACAAAATGCAGTTGCCGAGTCACAAGATGGCTGCCAACACTTTCTGGTTCGGAGTGTTGGCAGCCAATCAGAATTAAGCTCGTGCTTGGGAGTATTCATGAATCCTATTCGGTGCTCAGATATCGATATTTTTATTTTTGAAATTTCTCAGAAACTACTGAACTGATTTACAACATTTAAAAACAGGTCACTTTCTGAACCAAGAGCTACCTTTTTGCTAAATTTGGTGTAGTTCCGTTCAGCAGTTCGGGCTATAGTCTTTTCCAAAAATTCCTATGGAAATTAACATAGGGAAAATGCGTTTTGAGACCTCCCTTTTTTTCTTGGCCCCTGCTTGATGAATCACCCCAAAACTTTCCATACAGGAGCTAACCTGAGCTGGTAATTGGTTTTGAAAAGTTTGCGGAGATTTGTTAGACGGCGCCAATGGTATTGGCAAATCAAAAAACACCTTTCCTATGGATACTAGGTCCTAACTATAACTACCAGTTGTCAGTAGGGTATATATATATATATATATATATATATATATATATATATATATATATATATATATATATATATATATATATATATATATATATATATATATATATATATATATATATATATATATATATATATACATATATATATATATATTCACATATATATTACCGACTGGCGGTCGCCAGTAGATAGTTATATTCAGCGCCTTATTTCTATTCAAAATGCATTTTTTCTTTTCCCAATAACTTTGGCACCGTTTGATGAATCTTCGCGAATTTTTTAAAACTAGTGGGGCAATCTGGTCAACTTCTATCTTGAATGTTTCAGAGTGATTCGGCAAGCGGGGGCAGAGAAAAAAGGGAGGTCCAAAAATGCTTGTTCTTCGTGTTAATTTCTGTAGGAAACTTTAGACAGCCCGAACTGCTGAACGGAATTACACAAAATTTTGCAAAAAGGTAGCTCATGGTTCAGAAAGAGACCTTTTTAATTCAAATCGTGTAATTCCGTTCAGTAGTTCCTGAGAAATTCAATTTCCAATAGGAAACTTTAGACACGGCTACAGCTCGAATGGAACTACACCAAATTTGGCAAAAAGGTAGTGCTTGGTTCAGAAAGTGCCCTTTTATAACATTGTGTGAATCCATTCAATAGTTGCTGAGAAAATAAAAAAATAAAAGTTTCGATGTGTAGAGGCACAGTGGATCCGCGCACCCTCCCAACCACAAGCTTTACTCTAATTGGCTGTCAACACTCCAAACCTGGAAGTGTTGGCAGCCATCTTGTGGCTTAGGTAGAACCGAGGCACAAGAAACCAGGGAAACAAAGGTGAATAGAAACACCCTGACCCCCTGAGCCTGCTCAGGGGGTCTCACAAGGACCCCAGGGCAAACAAAACCATTTAAAAAATATATATATATATCAGCGAGATTCAAGAACCCAGCAAGAATTTCGGCCCAAAAACAAAAAAAGTAAGTGGGGACTCCAGCACTTCATTATTATTTAGCCCCTGGGTGGGCCAAGTCCCGGGGCATTCAAAATTGAAAATGTGGGGGCCAGGCAGAACCCCGCAGCCCAAGGACCGCAACCCCCGGGGTTTTCATGAAATAAATATTCGCCTGGATACCCAAGCATCAGCGGAATCAGGTTCAGGCAGAATCTCAGCAGGATAAAATTGTGATGTGAAAATGAGACCTCTGCTAAATAGGAGAACTCTCCCTCTACCAATGGAGGCATTAATTGATACATTCAGGGCATCTGCACTGCATAATTCCTCTCTCTGCATTCATTTTGAGCCCTCAGTTTAAAAGTCTCAGCCAGTCTTGGAAAACTTTTTGCGTGACGTGGGATCTTTAAAAAGATTTATCCAACCAAAAGCACTAAGTTCCCACTCAACATAATTTCACCATCTAGCCTTACTATGGTTTTCCAGTTTTAATATGTCTCTATGATCCTTTGGTGAAGGGGAACAGTAATCCTACACCAGATTTATAACCACAGCATAAGTGGAGCTAAGCGAATGTAATGGGTAATGTATGGAAGCCGCAGTTCTATATGGGAGACCTAATTGGAATAGGATTATGGCAGAGAGGTTAGCAATTTGAAACATTTATTTTCAATTATCTGAAGTGGATCAATGGGTGCCATACCCCATACACCTACCCCATATGTCATGGCTGATACTGTCTTGGCGGATAGATCTATTTTATATGGTCAAGAGGTCTAGCGCTCAACCTCCTGTAAAAAGATTTTAATGCTGCTAAACTCCTATCCATAACCATGGCCCTTCCTTACACCAGCTGTGTCCACAATTGATTTTATCGAAAAGAACTCCCAGGTATGGGAAGGATTGACCACCTCGATTTTTAGTGAATCCATGTGAAAGTGTGGAATTTTATCCTTTTTTCCTGCCCCTGCAATGATTATAAAAGACTTTGCCTGATTGACTTTTGGGTCCAGGGTATTCATAAAAGCTGCATATGCTGTGATGAGGCGTTGGAGACCCAGGCTCATTCTAGAAAGCAATATGGCATCATCGCGTATGCCAAAATGGGAAGATGTTGGGAGACAAAATTGGGGACGTTCAAGGTTCCACCCAACAGCGCCTCTTCCACACCATTTGTTTAGATTGAAAAAAGAAATGGTGCGAGGACGCAGCCTTGCCTTACCCATCTTAAGATCTTCAAGGGGCAGGTGCGTTCCGCATTCTTCCCATACTGAACTGTTTTACAAGCTTCTGAGTACAGTTGCCAGATTAAATCAATTAGGGGCTGTTCAATTCCCATCTCCACCAAAATATTCCAGAGCTTTGGGTGGGACATGCAGTCAAACGCTGCAGATCTACACTAATATAATAGAGAGAGAGCCCAAACCTTTGAGTTGGGTAATCTCAGGAACCACAGCACCAATCACAACACCCAATACAGCATTGGAAAGGGCAGTTGCAGCAGAAGGACTTAGGCTATGCAGACGCCCACCATATACATTTAAAAGGTAAAAGAACCGTGCCAGCAAAGTAGTTCCTTGTGGACGTGTCTGCGTTGTGCTGTGGGCGTGTGCTGGGGGCATGACAAACGCTGGGGGCGTGTGGTATGTTCCGCTCTCCATGCCATGTCTCATATCGTGTGCTGTGGGCATGTGCTAGGGGAGTGGGCGTGTGCGGGGCGCGGGATTACGGAAAAAAAAGCGGGCGTTGTGCCCAATATTTCATTGTTTTTTCTTCCCAGGTTCTGTACATTCCAGCTCCGGGTGTGCTTGCCCCGCGCTCCCAGTGACGTGCACCTGCTTTACTGTATGGAGGTCAGGCATGGCGCTCTTCCCAAGTGCTGGAAGGAGCGCAAGCAGGGGCCATTGTGCAGGAAATGTAATCTTACCTTAACTTCCGGTGACGCCTGAAGCGCACTTTGGAGATTTTCCACTTCTGTTGCGCACAGGCCTTGCTCCACGCACATCCGGACACAAGACCCGCCTCCACGGAAATAGCAAGAAAGGGACTATCCCTCCCCGGGAATATGTGATGATATTCCGCAAACCAACATCCCGCATACCATCACTCCGCAATTTTTATAACGCAGGAGTATTACTTCGCAAAGACATCATTTCTAAAACTTTTACAACGCATTTAACTTTATCACGCATGCCATTATAACACAAATGCATGTGTGGTAAAGTCATATACATTGTAAAAGTACATTATTAAAACATCAAATATATGTTTGTATATATGTGTATTTATATATATATACATATATATATATATATATATATATATATATTAATTTGTTTAATTTAATTAAAACATTTATTCTTTTAAATTGCATTATTTATATTATTTTTATTTATTATTTTATTTTATTACACTTTACACCCTAAAAACTAGTCCCACCCTGCTCCCTTTAAATACCCCTGCATCCCATAATCATAACCCACCTTTACTCTTTAAAATACCCCAACACCCTTAAACACTAACCCATCTTAACCCTATAAATATACCCTGTCCCCCAAAACCCAAACCTATCCCTAAACCCTAAAAATACCCCTGTACCCCAAAACCCAAACTTAGCCCTGAACCCTTAAAATACCCCTGTACCCCAAAACCCAAACCTACCCCTGATCCCTAAAAATACTCCTATACCCCAAAACCCAAACCTAGCCCTGAACCCTAAAAAAATCCTGTACCCCAAAACCCATACCTAGCCCTGAACCCTATAAATACCCCTGTACCTCAAAACCCAAACCTAGGCCTGAACGCTAAAAATAACCCTCTACCTCAAAAACCAAACCTAGCCCTGAACCCTTAAAATACCTCTGTACCCCAAAACCCAAACCTAGTCCTGAACCCTAAAAATACGCCTATACCCCAAAACCCAAACCTAGCCCGGAACCCTTAAAATACCCCTATACCCCAAAACCCAAACCTAGCCCTGAACCCTAAAATACCCCTGTACCCCAAAACCCAAACCTAGCCCTGAACCCTTAAACCACTCCGGTACCCCAAAACCCAAACCTACCTATGAACCCTAAAAATACCCCTATACCCAAAAACCCAAACCTAGCCCTGAACCCTAAAAATACCCCTCTACCCCAAAACCCAAACCTAGTCCTGAACCCTATAAATACCCCTGTACCTCAAAACCCAAACCTACCCCTGAACCCTAAAAATACCCCTGTACCCCAAAACCCAAACCTAGCCATGAACCTTAAAATGCCCCTGTACCCCTAAACACAAGCCTAGCCCTGAACCCTAAAAACACCACTGTACCCCAAAACCCAAACCTAGCCCTGAACCCTTAAAATACCCCTGTACCCCCAAACCTACCCCTAAACCCTAAAAATACCCCTATACCCCAAAACCCAAATCTAGCCCTGAACCCTAAAAATACCCCTGTACCCCAAAACCCAAACCTACCCCTGAACCCTAAAATACCCCTATACCCCAAAACCCAAACCTATCCCATAACCCTTAAAATACTCCTGTACCCCAAAACCCAAACGTACCCCTGAACCCTAAAAATACCCCTGTACCCCAAAACCCAAACCTAGCCCTGAACCCTAAAAATAACCCTGTACCCCAAAACCCAAACCTACCCCTGAACCCTAAAAAAACCCTATACCCCAAAACCCAAACCTAGCCCTGAACCTTAAAAATACCGCTGTACCTCAAAACCCATACCTATCCCTAAACCCTAAAACTACCCCTGTACCCCTAAACCCAAAACTATATCTGAACCCTTAAATACCCAAACACCCCAAAACTTATACCTCAGTACCCCAAAACATATACCCCTATACCCATACTTACCTTATCCAAACATTAAAAAAAAACATGCTTTGACCATTCATGCATTTACAACGAATTTCATTGTAAATGTATGCGTGGTAAAAGCATATAAAATGTAATGCCATGCATCATAATGGCATTGTGGAGTCATGGTACTTTCGTAATGAAAGTATGCAGAGTGATGGTATCCGGAAAGAAAGTTGCGGAATAATGGGTGTTTACCCTCCCCCGGTAAGTACATTGGTGGCACGGCAGCCCACATCTCCAGCAACGTACTCATATTTTTTCACCACCCATTTGCAAAATGCACTGATCTCTCTCTTTGATGGCCAGCACCGACGTACACTTTTAGACACACCTCCCGCCACAAGTTCTAGAATTGCGAACTTTAGAGCTGGGAAGCTACGTTCGTATCTCGGCATCAGCTCAACATCCTCTGATTCCAGGCAAATCGCTTTGTCTCCCAGTGCCTACCACAAATGAATGTTTTCTTCTGTAATGTAAATTGTGCTCATGCCATGTTGTCGAGTTCGCGCTATATAATATTGCAAGGAAAGTAGGGAAACTCGAGTTCACACACTACTGAAAACGCACTCTTAAGTGCATCAGCAGTGCACTGTGAATCGGAGCGTTTCACAGGCCTGTCACAGATAAGAAATGCTATCAAAACGAGATCCTACAAAACAATATACTACTGGCCGGCATACCCGGACAACGTCGGGACGGGCTGCTAGTAAATCCATAAAGGCGAGATAAAGATTTCTACCCTTGGCTCTGATATATTTGTTCATAATCAGGTAGAGGTTCAGCCCCTGATCAGCAGTGCCCTTCCCCTGTTGGAATCCATACTAGGTCTGCATTAGGAGATTCCTGTCCCACGCCTAAAGCTAAAGTCTAGCAGGAGGATACAGCCCATCAATATAGCTGTTGTATCTATAAGGGACATAGGTCTATAATTTTAGGGTTTCCCTTATTTCCCTTTTTATAAATTAGGACTATTAGAGCAATCTTGTTAAAAACATTTGTCAACAAGGGGACATAGAGATCTTGATCCTCCTGAATAAAACTATAGGGACCCCATCTGGGCCCATGCTTTCCCAGTAATACAGGCCTCTAACCAACACTTCACCTCTAAAAGAGAGTTAGACCCTATTGGATTAAGAAGACTGGGTGGGGTGTTAGTGAGGGAAAAATGCTTGAGTAGTGTTCCACCCAATCATCTTCGCCTACATGGGACTCTAAAGTGGGTTCTCCTTGCATCTTAAAATAGGGCGCATTCATCGTGTCCCAGAACTCTTTACTATTTCCAGATTCTGAGGCCCAGATCTCCTCCTGTTATACCCTTTCCCTAGACCTTCTTGCCATTTTAAACTTCCTATGCTTAGATGCAATTATTATTGTATCTCTAGGTTGTATCCTTAGTGCAATTACCAAGGCCTTTCTTGATTTTGAACAGGGTGTGTCAAAGCAGCCCTTAGCAGTTTTGGGTTTATACTGTGTTAACGCACTATTTATATTTTCTAGGAGTTTCATAAACGTAACATTACGCAGGGAGAGATATTTAAATCCAAGGAGGTATTGATACGGTCAATTGAGTTGCTGACCGGTTAAAAAAGAAATTTGGGTCTGTCAATTTGGGCCCACTTTAATTGATAACCATTTCTTCTTGCTACGAATGGAGAGTCTGCTTCCTGTTGACTAGGCACTTCTCTGGGGACAGACCAAAACACATAGGTTAAAATGGTATGATTGCTAAAAGTTGTGAATTGTGCATCAACGTTGATACAGCTCTCTTAACAGGGAGTCCGAGAGGAGGGAATGCTTATTCACAATCACCAAGTTTCTGACCAAGAGTGTTCGATCGAGACTATTACCATACGTGCAATGGGAAAAAGTACATATCGGGTTGCCCAGAAGACCCACCAGACCACATACATTCTCCATGTTGTGTTTGCAAGGGTGAATGTTGAAATCGCCCAGCCGTATGACATGTATGGGTTCCTTTATCCTTTGTAGTTTTAGTATGTCATCCAATTGCCTGTTTAATTCATCTACAACCAGGTGCATGTTAGGCCCAAAATTATTAATGTAGAAGTTTATTAAAAGGCAGGAGCCTTGTTTAGCCAACTCAAGAATAAGGATGTGGAAAAGCTGGCTCTTTTTTATAAACTTCTTTATTTTCAGGGCGACGTATTTGGGATCAGTGTTAACAATTCCCTTAGACCTCCCAGATGACGACGGGATTGCCCTAGTTTGAAAAGAACAATGCCCACTGGTCTCAACCCAATTTGTTTGTTATACCCGTCACATTTCAGGATGCTGATAGAAATGTGCTGGCCTGCCTCATCTTCCATTTGGAGGATCTAGGGGACTCAATGATGTCAGGCAGTATGACTTCCGATGAGTAAGGCCCCTCGGCTAGCCTTGGGGGCAGTCAATTGCAGAGGTCCATACCAGAAAGAGAAGCAAATCTATTCGAGAGGATATACCCGGAATTCTCAGAGGAGTGACATTTGTTTGGCCCTTCCTATGATACCGTATTGGTTCCAGACCCATTTAAGGGGAAGGGGTATAAAAATGACTAAGAGGGAATAATAATAAACTTGAATTTGTAAAGCGCACAGCTACCTCAGAAGTGGTTTCCCGGCGCTGGAGGCCCTCTGTAAGATTAAGGGAGCTATTGCCCAGTGTCACAAGGTGCTGGGCTGACCTGCCTCTGGTGCTGGGGATCGAACCGTGAACCCCATGGTCCAGAGTCAGGCACCCTGGCCGCTGAGCTATACCTCTTCTATGAGTGCTGTGATCTGGGTGCCCCTAGGTGGTGCTGTGAGTAATTGAAGCATAAGCGATCTCAAAATTGATGTATTCTTAAAATTGAGTACCACACAATTGCCTTCCATATTGTTTTGGGTCAGTCACACCCACCTTACCCTTCTTGCCATGATGATTTGGCTGGCAAGCAGTGATCCTTCCTTTTCAGGCCTGTTGTGTGAACAGTTAGCCAGTGAAGAGATTTCTTGATTAGCTGAATCGTAGATTTAAACTGGCCTTCCCTCAAAGTGGGAACATTTCTAAGAACCAATACGAGGGGTGCCACTGAAGGTGGTAGATGCAGCGAGATTCAGACCTGGTATGGGCCTGCTCCTCTGTATTTTTCCCCTGTCTTAAGATGTCAACATTGCAGCCCGCTATTTTAGCTGTGTGTAAATTACTTAACAGCCTATCTGAGGCATTGCTAGGAAGAAAGAGTGGAGTGGATATAAATTCTCCTGAATTAGAAAGGTTGCCAGTCCTCTGCACTGTGCTGGTTTGCCCCTGCCAGTGAAGGGCTGGAATAAGAGTACTCGAGTTCTTGGTTTGACAATGTTCCTGTTGGGGTGACTGAGATGGATGACCTCCTGCAGTCATCAGTACTCTTAAGCTCTCCTCCATCTCATGATGAGTCCTTTGCCCTTCTTCCATTCCCAGGCAGGAGTATAATGTGTGGGGATGACTCTGTGTACCCAGGCCCTCTAGTTTGGCTAGTCTCTCTTCAATTTCTGATAGCTTAAGCTGAAGAGGACTTAGTAACACCATGACCAGGGTCGCCATTCTGTTCCATAACTATTCTCCAGCCATCTGGGAGGGCAATATTGCTTGGTTAGTAGTCAATGAGGCAGGAATTAGCCCTTGTTCAGATTCACCATGCCCTTTAGGTTTAACAGGCTTAGCAGATAGAGACCCTTTTCATGATTTAAGTTTTTGTGGCCCAGTGCCCCCCCTTCGCTCTAGTGGTGGTTCGCTCATGAGATAATCATTATGAGACTTGGAAACCCTGCCCCTCATTCCTATAAAGGCTGATTTGGAACATCAGAGGGGATGAGGGCATCCAGATCTGATGCAGGGTGAAGCAAGGATGGGCTTTGCGTGGAGGGAGGCAGAGGAATTTGCAGGATGCTGCCCAGATTTGAAGTGCCTAGTGAAGAGCATCTCCGCAAAGTGAGTGGATTGAGTGAGAGTCATTGCTCTATTAACTCAATCTTGTGGCTAAGTATTGATTCTGCCCAGGTAATAAAAGCGTCCAGTGTTCCCGCTACGCCAGTGCGGTCAGGGCAGCCTTTGCGCTTGTTTATTATAGGTATCTAAATGTCCTAATTAGGTGCCTTGAGGGACTATTACTAGTCGATTAAAATAACAGTGACACAGTACCTGAAAGTTGGGAGTTCTCTCTTTGTTGGACCAGATTTTAGATGGGGAGCCCCGTCCAGCCCAACCTCCTCCAGGCTCCGACGGGCATGGATAGTCCCGTCCTTAGCCCAGGCTTTGCCGGGGTATGGCCCTGTGCTGTAGCCCAACGTGTGATTTTTAAAGGCGCTCCAGTGCAGGGAAAGGTGGGATTCGAAGTCCCAAGAAGTCAGGCTCTTCCCGGTCTGCAATGCCTGGTGTTCGGAGTGCGGGACTGCTGCTACACACACCGCAGGCCAGCGTGTGATTTTTAAAGGCACTCCGGCACAGGGAAAGGTGGAATTCGAAGTCCCAAAAAGTTGTGCTTCTCCCAGTCTGCAGTGCCTGGTGCTGGGAGTGTGGGACCACTGCTACACACACCGTGGGCTGGCGTGTGATTTATAAAGGTGCTCCAGTGCAGGGAAGGGTGGGATTCGAAGTCCCAAAAAGTTATGCTCCTCATGGTCAGTGCCTGGTGCTGGGAGTGCTGGACTGCTGCTACACACACCGCGGGCCAGCGTGTGATTTTTAAAGGCGCTCCAGCGCAGGGAAAGGTGGGATTCGAAGTCAAATATGTTGTGCTCCTCCTGATCTGCAGTGGCTGGTGCTGGAAGTGGAGGACTGCTGTGTGAGATATAGTTAGTCCAGCTAACTATAACGGCTAAATTTCTCTGCTTGTGTATGAGTGAAATGTCAGCCTAACTATAACGTCTCTGAAACCTCTAGTTTTTTCAGTGAATTTCTATGGGTTTTAAATAGCTAATTCCTAAGTATAACATCCCTGAAACCTGTGTTTTTTTTCAGTTACATTTTTTTGTCATGCTTTTTTGGGGGGGGAAGATGTTTCTAACTATTTTTTAATTTTCTGTCTGTCTTTTTAAATACTTATATTTCAAAATATTTATAAACTTTAAAAAAAAAAAAAAAGCAGATGAATAATTTATAGTATTCCCTACTTAAATTAACATTATTATTATTTTTAATTTTGATCAGTGTGATATAATATATTTTCAATTGAAAAACATTTTTTTCTAGAATGTATATTATTTATTTCTAGTATTTTTTTATAAGAAAGTTTGTTTGTTGTATTCTTATGATGACCATCTTTTTTACCTCTTTTAAAAAAAATTTAAATAAAGGGTTGCGCACCCTATGCGAACCTACACGATGGATGCGTGGGTCTGGTCCACGAATCTCAAACTCAAAAACTCATTTACAATGAATATATGTTTTGGACGTAGTGTTTGATTACTGAGTACATAAAATCAGTAATAAAGGTGTTTTAAATTTGTTTTCAAATGTTCTTGACAGATTTTTGTGGACGCAATGCTATCGCGTATGGGACGCGGTTCCATGTGATGGGTGCGTGAACCCTGCTGGTGCGTATTTCCGAGTTCGCGTATGAGACGCGACTCCAGCATAATTTCAAAAGAATAAATATCACTATGGAAACTTAAAATATCAGTTTTGCTTAAAGACTTTCACTAATCTAATTTACAAAACAATTTATAAACACAAATTTCAATTTTAGAATTAACTGTACCAGATTTTACGGGTGTGCAACGCATACACGTTGGATGCGCAAACCTTCCGGGCACATACTTCCGGGTTCGCGTAGGAGACGTGACTCCGCCGTAATTTCAAAAGAATAAAATAGAACTATGGACACTTTAAATATAATTTTTGCTTAAAGACTTTCACTAATGTACTTTAGAAAACAAGTTATAAACAGGAATTTATACTTTAGAATTAACTGTACCAGATTTTATGGGTGCGCAATGTATACACAACGGGTGTGCCTCCCCTACTTGAATCCATGTGACATGGAAAGAAAGCTTTAGATTGGAGCAGGACAGTCAGTGTCCCAGAGCTTGCCGCCTACTTAAATCATATGCCTTCCTCCTCGCGCTGTTTTCTCTTTACCCCTCACAGCCCAACGTTAATTTTAGCCCTCTGTTTTACATGATTCACAGTTTTTATATATCTTGATTAATTGTTCTAATAACATGCTTGCTGCTTTTACTCACACTCCCACTTTAACATAGTGCGCACGCCCACACCTCGGTCCACCGCAGGGTTTCACTGTTTGATGTAAAGGGTGTTGGTGGCTTGGTAGAAATTCTGTTTTTCTGGTTGGTGGGGGGCTCTTGTTGGCGGAGCAGGATGGTCAGCATCCCAGAGCTTGCTGCCTACTAAATTGTATGCCTTCCTCCTCGCGCAGCTGACGCGTGCAGCCACAAGATCGTTGGTAACATTGAATAATCTTGACTTTACTTCTCACAGCCCAGTGTTAATTTTAGCCCTCTGTTTTACATGATTAACAGTTTTTAAATATCTTGATTTATTGTTCTAATTACCTGCTTGCTGCTTTTACTCACACTCACACTTTAACATTGGGCTTATGCCCACACCTCAGTCCACGGCAGGGTTTCCCCGTTTGCTGTGGAGGGTGCTGGCTGGTTAGAAATCCAACATGTAACATTAGTACTACTCTCATTTATGATCTGGCAGCTACAAATATAACCTTACAAAACTCTGGCCCTACACATGTGGCGGGCCACTTATTAGATACTCATTTTTCCAGCTTATCTAGCATTCATTGCTCTCCAGCGCTTCCTCTATGTTTGTCTGATCATTTTATTACTGGGTTCCGGTTGGTATCTCCAGAATTTTCTGTGTCTGTAACTCCTACTATTAGAAAACGATCAAGAAACTGGAAAAAGTTGATATGACCGCTTTAATTAATATTTTGCCTCCAATGTGGCCATTTCCAACAAATACTGGACACCCTCTCGGGCACCGTTCAACAAAGGCTTCTCAATGCCATTGATACCTGTTTGCCTCTTTCCCAAAAAAGGATCAATAATCACTGTCCTCCTGAACCCTGGTTTTCTGAAACACTGAAAATAAAAAAGGCCAAATGTGAGGCACTGGAAAGAAGGAGGAGGAGGAATTATGCCTCTGACTCCAAAACTGCTTATAAAAAGACCGGAAAAGTTTATCACAATCTTTGCAGGTCAGCTTGCGCGGAATATGTATAATCAACCATCCCTGGTGCTCTGAATTGCTCTAAATCACTATTTAGCATGGTCAAGGAGCTCGCTGGCTCCAATACCCAATCTAGGCACCCCTCACTTAATATTCGGCAATGCGAAGACCTGGCCACCTTCTTTGTCCAGAAAGTAGAGAACATATACTTGGAAATAATGAGCTTGCAACGTGACAGCCCCCCTCCACTACAGCCTACTAATTTGCCCCACCCAATATCCGCAACGCCCTCAGTTCATAATACCCAGTCTGACCAGGAAAGGGTGCTTTGCGTACCTTCTAATAAACTGGACACATGGCCCTTACTCAATACAGTCTCCTTTAAATGACTACTAAACAGCGTCAAATCAGTATCCCTCTTCCAATCTCTGTGCTCAAGCAGCTTGAGCTGCCATCCCTGCATGGTATTATGGACCTCTTAAATGCCTCCTTACAGTTAGCCATCGGAGTGGAAGCACGCCATGGTGCTTCCCCTTTTAAAGAAGGCCAACGCAAATACCGATTTGCCCTCTAATTATCAACCTATTTCTTTGTTGCCTGCATTCTCCAAAATTTAAAGAAACATATCTATGTTCAGCTCTGCAAGTTTGTAGATTCACAAAAATTCCTCCTCCCATCCCAATCGGGCTTAGAGCCGATTACTCAACAGAAACAACCCTACTTGGGGTAACGGAAAGACTGCGTCATCACCTGGATGCTCGCGACATGGTGGCGCTCATTTTATTTGACTTAAGCGCAGCATTCGTCACTGTGTCTCACTCTGTGTTAGTGAAAACATTAAGATTATTAGGCATCTGCGGCTCAGCCATAAATTGCCTTATTTCATTCCTTGCCAAGCATACTTTCAAAGTCTTTTCCTCAACAGCCAGCTTTGACATCCATCCTTCACCACATGCGGTCCCCCAGGGCTCAATTCTTAGCCCTTTACTATTCAATCTTTACGTCAGAACCTTAGCTGAGGTAGCTGAAGTTGCTGGGCTGTCCCTGTTCTTCTACGCGGACGACTCCCAGATTATCTTTTCTCTTTCTATGAAGAGTGCGGCAGAGATCTCCCCCTTCAGCTGGGCTTGGGAAAAATTGCATCATAGATGCAGGCTAATTACCTCAAGCTCAACGGAGATAATACCGAGGTCCTGATACTGGGTAAAAACAAGGAACTCTGGGGCCCACAACATTGGCCTAGTGAGATGGGTGCACTCCCTCAACCTTCCCGTGAAGTCCATAATCTGGGCGTCATCATTGATGACTCAGGAGCCATGCAACACCAAGCTGTCAAGGTAGCCACCACATGTTGTACCATCCTAAATTGGCTAAAAAAGATCATTTGGATGCTGCCAGAGCCTACCCAGAGAACAGTAGTCCAGGCATTAATCACCTCAAGACTGGACTACGGAAACATCCTTTATTTTGGGACCAACAAAGAGGTGACTCACAGGTTGTAAATGGTTCAGAACTCTCCTGCAAGATTACTATACCGAGTCCCTGGAGCCACCTCTGTCTCCGGTCACCTGCGAGACCTGATTTGGCTAAGGGTTGAGAACCGAATGAAGTTCAAACCCCTGAGCTATATGTTTAAAATCAAAATAGGTGTAGCTCCTCAATATCTGCAATCCCTGGCCTGTCTTTATGTGCCTCCGCGATGCACTGCTCATCCACCCAAGGGAAATTAAATTCTCTGTGTCTAAAGTCAGACTATCTCGGATGGGTGGTAGATTGTTTGCATATCTCGGTCCCTCACTTTGGAATTCCCTTCCCACATCCATTCAGAACGAAACGGTATATGCCCAATTTCGTAAATCACAAAAAACATGGCTTTTTAACCGGTAATCATTCAACCGCAATACGTTCCTTGGTATGCCCGGCACCGGGAAACAGTTTTTGGGTAGCTGTTGCCTCATATAAATTTAAATGATAATAATATTCAAAATTTTATATTCACATTTTCACATCACATTTTATATGCTCTTTCTGCTGACCATTTATTGTCTTTGAAATCTGTGTTAATTGCACATCATGACTTTAACATGTTACTGACTGTCCCTGCTTAATGCAAGCTATGCCACTTACATGCCAACTGTTAATGCTGTACTAATCGATGTTGAAATAGTTGAACAAAGCAACACAACTTGTTGGATGATAGCCTCCCTTGCTATCTGACTGACGCCGGTGGAGCTTCCTGTTAGCAAAAGAGGAGATGGGCTGTAGATTACCCTTCGGCCATCACCTACCCAGCTGGGCCTTGGGCAGACCGTCCTTTGTCTAACTGTCGTATCTCCCTCCTACTCCTTCACCCTACCCCTTTCCCTCTATATGCTCCTTTCCTATTGTCATCTTCCCTCTTTAAATGTTTTTCCGTTGAGACATAGCTATCTGACTGATGCCCGGTGAAGATACCTGATAGCTGAAGAGGAGATGGGCTGTGGATTCCCCCGTGGCCGTCACCTACCCAGCCAGACCTGGGGCAGACTTTCCCTTCGTCTCTCCATTGTATCCATACCTTACCGCCTTTCCTTTCCCTCTTTTCCTTTTTCAGTCCATTTTACTTACCTTCTATGTTCTTTAAATGTTTTTAATGTTATGCATTTTGTAATTTGTGACTGATGTAATTTGGCAACTATGTGGAACCTTATGTAAAACTTGCTGATACCTCAGAGTCTAGCCAGCTCTATGTATAACTCCTCAAATAAATAAATAAAAATAAATAAAAATCGTTTCATCCTGTTCGAGGGAGGATCAAGCACCAGTTTTATTCCTCTTATTTTGGGTGTGTCTTCCTATCAGAACATCTTTTTTGGAGGGTCTTGCAATTGCTTATTTTTTGGGGGGTGTTTGACTTCTTTACTATTATGACATCCAGTCATCCTTGAAGAAGAACTGCTCGAAGATCTTGAAGAAGATGAGGAGACTGTTCAAAAACATAAGGAAAGTATTGCATGGGCTTTTTTTACATCCTGAGGGGGAGAAAAAGAGAAAAACGCTAATGCAAGAAAAGTCACATGCACTCTCTACAAGAAGGTCCTTTCGCGAGGATCAGAGAAAAGATATTCACGTGGAACATCATCCATGAAAAAGCACCTCGAAACAATTAATCAGACTTGATTGGCCAAAGAAGTTGTGGCACGTGAAAAGAACGAGCAAGCTGCCCAGAGTGATGCTTTTCAACCATCTACATCAAGAGCAGCAGTTCTTCTACACCCCAGCCACATATCTAAACTGGCAGATTCTAGCATAAACTGCAGAAAATGTCAGACAAACCTGTGTGTTGGAGTGCAATGTATTCATGCCATCATAAACATGATCAAAAACACACAAGTTTTAGTTTTTTTTTTCAGTTTGACGATCTTCTGTTTTTTTTAACCAGTCATGTTGGACTTTTCAATTGTTTGAGAAGACAAAAACACCCGAAAAAATTAAAATAAATTTAGGAAAATACAAAAATATGTAAAAATAGTTTTTTTTAAAAAGGTTCTCGTGGAGCCACCTATACTGGTTAGCAATAGAAAAGTTATAAGTAGTAAAACTGATTGCTTGGATAAATGTGAGTGTGGATGAATCTATGGATAGTGCATGGATTACTGGATGAGTGTATGGGTAGTGCCTGAGTAAATGGTTGAGTGTACATGTACTACCCGAGTGATTGCATGAGTGCATGGGTAGTATATAGGTGATTGCATGGGTTCATGATTACTCTCTGATTGATTGCACAAGTGTACAGGTAGTGTCTGAGTGAATGGATGAGTGCATGGGTAGTGCTTGAGTGGAAGGATTGGTGCAAGAGTAATGCTGGGATCATTGCAAGCATATAGGTAGTGTCAGAGTGATTGATTGAGTGCAAGAGAAGTGACTGAATGATTTCATGAGTGCATGGGTAGTGCCTGGGTGATTGCATGAGTGCAGGGGTACTGCCTGGGTGCATTAGTAGTGATTGAGGGAATGGATGAGTGCAACAGTTGAGCCTGAGTGATTGCAAGATCACATGGGTAGTGTGTGGGTGATTGCATGACTGCAGGTGTAGTGCTTGAGTGAATGGATGAGTACAAGAGTAGTGAGTGAATAATTGCATAAGTGCATGGGTGATTGCATGACTGCAGTGGTAGTGCCCGAGTGAATGGATGAGTGCATGGGTAGTGCGTGGGTGGTTGTATGACTGTAGGGGTTGTGCCTGAGTAAATCGATGAGTGCCTGGGTAGAGCTCGGGTCCTGCAATGAGACAACGCCGGACAGAGCGGGGCCTCCTTTTTCCTGGGCTGGGTTCCAGGAGAGGTGAGGTACACTCCCTGTACTATTCAGATGTAAGAGACACCGTTTGGTACAGAGGAACACGATTTTGGACTATTTATGTATATCCTTTACAGATTGTTGTTACGTTCACTTTATGTATGCAGTAGCTAATGCTTAGAACTCTGGCCCTGAAGAAAGCCATGGGATCTTGTCCCTACCGGCTGAAACATGTTGGCCTTGTAAATGCAGTTATATGTTTAGACTGCTTCCTCTGCATTGTTCTTGTTTGTTTGAGGGAAAGGACAAATTACATTAGAGTTTTTCGCCTATTGATCCTTTTACCCCTTGTTTGTAACTCACACATCTTTTGATTTTTGCACTGCACTCGATCCCATCTTTATCATTTGTTCATGGGTACCTTAGCGATTGATGGTGCGACCCAATTGAGTAAGGGCGATGGATGGGTCTCATTGATCAAGAGACATACCACCCCATTTTTGGATGACCAAATGAGAACACTTGATCTACATACCTATTTGATGGGAATCCAAAACATCTCTGTACGGGTCTTACCAACAATCTCAGTGGGTCCTTCGACAGGTTTGTACTGGCACACATTCTGATATAGAGACTTATATAGCTCTATTAGCGCCTAACTCACTTATGTAGGAGTTTTGCAGCGGCTCGGAGTACTTGAAGCTCCGTTATAGACCCCCGGTTCTTTTGTTGTTAGGATTACAGTTAGGAGGATACGAACTGGGCAGGTCTTTGAATTTCCCTCAGACCCTTCTTCAATTGTTTGTGTTTTAATGCTTGGGTCATTGCAAGAGTGTATAGGTAGTGCCTGAGGGATAGAATGAGTGTATGGGTAGTGCCTTATAATTGCATAATGGATGAGTGCATGGGTAGAGCTTGAGTGGAAGGATTGGTGCAAGAGTACTGCTTGGGTCATTGCAAGATGGTATAGTTAGTTCCAAAGTGAATGACTGAGTGCAAGATTAATAACTGAATGATTGCATGAGAGTATGGTTACTGCCTGGGTGATTGCATGAATGCATGGGTACTGCCTGGGTGACTGCATGAGTGCAGGGATAGGGCCAGAGTGAATGGTGGAGTACATGGATAGTGTTTGAGTGGAAGGATTGGTGCAATGGTAATGCTTTGGTCATTGCAAGAGCGTATGGGTAGTGCCTGAGGGATAGCATAAGTGCATGGGTAGTGCATTAGTAATTGCATAAGTACAGCGGTACTGCTTGGGTGATTGGATTAATCCATGGGTAGTGCTTTGGTGATTTCATAAGTGCAGTGGTAGTGTGTGGGTAATTGCATGAGTGCATATGTTTTGCCTCTGTGAAATGCAAAATGCAAGGATTACGCCTGAGTTATCTTATTAGTGTCAAAGTTGTGCCACAGAGATGAGATGACATCATGGATATTGTGAGATCAGCAACATAATGAAAGATTTTAAATAGTGAAAACAATCAACATTATTTTTATTAGAGATAAATAGCCTATAAATTAACTTTAAAGATTGTTTCACGTTATCATGCATATTATGTAATGTTTTCTTACCTTTTTTAAGGAATTTAAATACCTAACTCTGTTGAACTATTTCAAAGTAGTATTGTCATAAACATTAAAACTCTTTTCAAATGTCACCATTACCTACTGTAAACAAGAAGAAGAAAAAGTGTTAGGCAATGTAATATTACAGAAAATATATTATTTTTTTAAGAACATAATATAATTTCAGAATTACATAACATTTTCAGTTTCCTTTTTTTGCTGTTCGCACATTCTACTGAACTTCACCATGCACAGTTATTTCAACATAGTATCAATGAACAGCGGGAAAAAAAGCAATCAATGACAATGTATAAAAAATGTTTTAAATCAGTGCAGAGAATTATTGTCAATATGTATAGCTATGTGTTTATCTATCTACAGTGTCTTCATTACGTCCTTGTACATTAACTCTATTATTTCTCTCAAATACATTTGCTGAAATGTACACTCATTTATATCTGGTACAATATAGACAATACATATATAAACTATTTGGTTTTAAACACAATTTTCCAAATTCAATATCAATTAGCACAAATAATAGTTCAAACTGTAATTCTAAATAGTAATTGTTTCAATGTTGTCCGTTTTCTGTTCACATCTTCCCAATAGGCCAAATAAAATATTAAATACTTTTGCTTCAAAAATATCCATTACAAATTTGTTATTTTGTGTTCACATCTTCCCAATTGGCTGACTAATGTATTCAAAACGTTTGCTTCAAAAATAGTAAATATGAATTTGGTATTTCAGAAGGCAACCTAGATTTGAATTCCAAGTGGGCTTCATTGCAATATGTCCATCCTTAAAAGACACAGTATAGAGGACAGAGTACAGATGTTTTAGTAGGTCCAGCATGGAAAATAATAGCCACTGCTATAAACACTCTTCCTGAAATAGATATTTGACCTGAAACAAAATATTTTATTTTTGTTTCCAATATTCTTCCACTTGCTCTACAACGTTGTAGCATTAAAATTAGATATTTTCTATACCTTTCTATATGTAATGTAGACAACAACTCTGATCTACAATGCGAACCGTTCATGTCCTGATCGGCTGTTTTAATCAATTTGTTAAAAGTACTGATTCACAGTCAGGTATTCTCAGGTATATGATTCGTGCTGTTCCTATTTCAGTGGTAGAAGAACACTCTTCACATTTATGATCCCATCTGTAACTTAGTTCAAATAAGATTTTAATCAGAATTCCTTCATGATCTAATAGTCCAATCATAACCATTACAAATTATTGTGCATCTTGCTGTACATTAACAGTTAATGTCAGTGACCCCCTACATATCTTAAAAAGGTGACAAACTCTAGAAGCAGTATGGATTTTACTTCTGCCAGTTACCAACTGTTGAAACATATTCAGTAATAAAGAACAACATCTTTTTTCATGATTTCCCTTGATTTCACAATGAACCTCATCTAGATAAAACACAACATTCAGAATCACATTAGCATAGCACTAGGTACCTGAACTATTTTCCAACTGACAGCCTACAATCTCATCAACCGCTTTCATTTTCTTTTTCTTTATACCTTCAGGTTTCTGTTCTTTTCTTCTTTTGAACCTCAATTCCATCGTAGACATATTTCGGTTTTGGACAGAGTATACATTTCTCATATATGGGATATTCACCTAAATCAGGAGCATAAAACCTTCTAAAACGATTATGTTCATTTTAAACAATTTGCATCAGCACTAACCTTTTTGTCATGAAAAACAAACCAGACAATGTTCTTACTCGAGATAATGCAGCTTATGCCATTCCGTCTTCGAACACTGTAGTTCCAATATTTACAAAAGCTCAGTCTCTACTTAAACCTTTAGATTTATGAATAGGAACTGCATATGCTAAAGATTGAAGAAACTGTTTTCTATGAACGTACAAGTCTTGTACAAGCAAAAAATGTACAACACAATGCCCAAGTTCTGTTACCCCTTTAATCTGCTCAAATTTTATCTTCAAAAATTCTATTCCATCTCTGTTCTGAAATTTTACAAACAACAACTTTTCACATTGCTCCATTTACTAAACCTTCTTCTACATTCAAATTACGCCGTAAAATTTACCGACAGTGTATACATACATGTAAAGTGTTTTGTAAGCCTGCAGTTTTAGATACTGACTTCTTCAAAGAATGCAATTTAGACTGTAGTTTGTCTGTGAGATGAATAGTCACTCCCTGGTGTTCAATTTGATTAATAGCTTTCATTTAAACTATTTCCTGTTTTTCCAGATTCAAAGGTTCCTGATTAAATGTAGTTTAGGCATTAGGCCAACTAGCGACTTATTTTCTTCAAGCTTATTGTACATTATTTCAGACGTTGTGTTTCCAGTAGTAAACAAGTTCCTTCGTAGCCAACTTTCTAAAGCTAGCTTACCATGTTTTGTCAATACATCAATTCTTATATCTTGAAAAATATTTCCATAATGTTCATCACTTGCTTGTTGCACATTCTTAATAAGTTCTTTATATTCAAAATTTGCCAAAGATTTCCTAGTGTCTTTATGCACAAGTGTTTTAAAAAACAGATTGTCCTTTTACAGGAGTAAATTGTAGAAGATCTCCGAAAATAATTACATGTTTACCTACAAACATCGTAATCTGTTTTTAAAATCTGTTGCATCCTCACGTGTACTAAGTTTGAGACCATGCTCACCTCATCAATGAGTAGAAGTATCATTTTCTTCAGTACCCTTGAAACTTCATAAGAAGCTTCTCCAGATAGCTTCTGATATTCCCATGTATTATTATGCTCAACTGGCAGCATAAGTAATCGATGTAAAGTAATTCCTTTAATGTTGTGTGATGCTAAACCAGTTGGAGCTGTTACAACACAAGATAAATGTGATTCTGTAGTTTTAAGGAGATAACTAGTCAAAACTTTAATTAAGAAACATTTTATGCTGTTTCAGCATGGCCACTGATGTACATAAAATAGGTTTAAATGATGAACATCAGCATTCTTTTTGTTCGTGCAGCAAACCATGTTGTATCTGCTGTGTCACTTGTTCATACAGTTTTTGTATGATGTTTAGTTCTAACTTTTCTAACTGTATAATATCATGGGGTGCTTCTTGCATTGCAGTTTCTACTTCATTCATGGCAATTGCTGCATCATTTTCGATAATTGATTGTCCTAGTGAATCTTGGCTTCATGCAGCCGAACTTTGACTATCTTGAGGACTGTTTCTGACTATTTCACCTGCAATAGTAGTTACTTGTTCAATCTCATCATTTTACATTTGTAGATAAGTTGGGAAAATTGTGCAGTGAATGGTATCTTTGCAGGCATTGAAAGAGTATTCATAGCAGTTAAAATATCCAAGTAATTCCATTTCACCATGCCAAGGCTTGAACAGTTGCAGAAATGCTAAATAGAAATACCCTCTTTTCTGTACATTCAAAACTGAGTTTTCTGTGGTAAATAAGATTCCCTGTGGCATGTTTTACCAAACATCCAATTACTGCATATTTTTCTTCATTTATATTTTCTGTAACATTTCTTTTAAAGCTGTAATGTTGATGTATTTCATAGAGATATAGGTTTTCCAGATGTAGATTCCTTTTGAGATAGTATGCATCCAACATATTAGTTAATAATAAATATCAGTACTATCTGGTTCATTCAATGCTAACTTTCAATTTCATGTTGAGATTTTAACAGTTTATTTCGTGTGGCGACAAGACCTAGACTTACCCAAATGAAATCTTGACTTTGAATATAAAATGGCAGAGTTCAACCTATCCGAACATTCATAGGATCCAATCTCCTGGTGGGAAAGGTTTTTCAAGCTAAAGCTGTACAATTTCTTGCCAAGACTCTTTTCCTGTGAAACCTCTTCCATCATTTCTTTCAACTCTGTCTTTTCAGATTTTGTTATATATGATGTAACATAGCGAGCAACAACAATTGAATTATCTGCAACATATTGAATATCCTTGTTTGCCTTCCACATTGTCAAAATCACTGGATTGTAGTCATTGATATATTTATAGTATGCCTTAATGCTGACATAAAACGATTTACTCTTCCTTTTAAAATTAGTGGACATAGGAATCCAAAACTACATTTTGTTTAAATGTTCCTTTGACTCGTATTTTCGTCTACATTATTTTCCACATCGATGACTTTGAAACAGTAAAGCTTGTTGTCTCAAACTGTTCTCCTCCTTCTTGTGGAATGGCACAGGTAACATAATCTTCAATGAAAGACAAAACAGTTTAATCAGTTCCAAATGTTGGTGAATTCTTGAACCATAATAGCATGAGGAGCACCTCTGACGTGGTGCTCCTATCTCGAAAAGAAATCAGTTAGTTCTCCAAGAGGTGGATTATTTTTGTTGCAATAAAAAGACATCATAGCTTGAAACCTATGATTAAAATATCTGCACACATTTACAGGATCCATGGAACAGAGTTCTCCAGCTTTCTTCAAATCGTTATATTTTACATTTGAATTTGCCTCTTGTAGGAATTCAAGGAAAATAAGAAATGCTTATTCGGCACAGCTAAGTGTTACAAACCACGTAGGGGGACCTAAGTTTCGTAACATGCATGTAAGTTCTCAGTGACGACCGTACCAATTCTCATTGGTACCATGTTGACATGCCATCAAGTTAATTAATTGAGATACTAAATGATCATCTCTTTGTTGAACTTTATACATTAATTCCTTTGCAGAAACATGTGTGAGATGAAGTCCTGTTTTTAGTATGTGGTTCACTGCATATGAAAGTGCAGACAAGTCACTTTCAAACAGAAGATGAAATATATATTGAATGCACTGTCCCAAACTTGGATCTTCGGTGTACAATCTTGATAAGCGGTATTCTGAAGCTAGAATCTGTACTGGTCGTTCATCATATTGTCCACCTTCTCCAGTGGAGAACAGCTGTAGAAAACACTAATGGCAGTTCCCTTTCTTTTCTTCATTTGAAATAATTCAATACTGTTTTCTGTCACTTCTTTTGAATGTAGAGGATGTATATTGTAATGTCCATAAATCTCTACACTCATGGATTTGTCCACTTTTTCTATTTGGCCACTTGAAATTTCTGTTTCATCTTCTAAACAGATATTTCCTGTTCTTCCACATTTACAGTGTTTTAATATATATTGTTCTGTACAAGATGTAATGTAGCCTTTTAAAGTTTGGTAACATCAACTAACTCTTGCCATATTTTTTGACTCTTTGTTGGTACACCATTAACTAGAAGAACTACAGGCTCCCTAGCCTCTTTCTCTATACCAACAGTTTCAATATTTTTCTTAAAATCTAAAGGTAAGTACACAACTCTTCCTTTAAGACCTCTGTAAATCTGTTGGAGGCAGCTTACCTGTTTTAGGCTCAATTCGAACTATAGCCTGAAACAGGTGCACAGATTGAATACAAATGGACTCATAAAGAATACCTACCAACTCTAACTTGTTATGTACTGCTCTAGCTGGCATTTTGTTCTTTTCTAATTTGTTGTAACAATATTTACAAATACGTTCATTAGTACCCAACTCAAAATGACCTTCCACCAACAAATAAGCACCAAATTGCTCCTACTTATTATTTTCCTTTTCTCTTTTCAAATTCACATCAACATTCCTAGTTTGACTTTTATAGTGAGTACGTCAACAACAAATAAATACATAGGGCTAGATGTAGGTAATTTAAAATTACCGATTCTAAAATACCAAATTTTACCGATTCGGTATTTTAGAATCGGTATTTGTGATGTAGGTAAAAAAATCAGTATTTTTACCGATTCGGTAAAAATCGGTATCTGCCATTCGGAAGTTACCGAATCGGTATTTACCGATTCGGTATTTACCAAATCGGTACTTCACATTCAATGCTATGGGCCTTTTGGCCCATAGGAATGAATGGGAAATACTGATTCAGTTCAGTAAATACTGAATCAGAAACGAAAGAAAGTGAAACTAAGGAGTCAGCCAATCAGGTGCTACTACCCACCCCCTCCCAACCAGGAAGTGGCTACACCCAGGCAGCTGGAAGTAATTAGAAGCTTCTAGAGAGGCAGTGAAAGCAGAGCTCAGTCCCTGAGCCACAGGAAAACTTTTTTGTGCTTTTAAAGTTTGAAAATGGCAAGCAGCAGTGAAAAGGAACTTCCAGAGAGGAAGAGAAAAATCTAATTTAGCACCATGGAGCTGCAGGTCCTGGTGGAGGAGGTGGTTAAAGAACACTAGAAATTGTTTGGAAAGCAGTCCCTCACTGTGGCTGAATCTGCCAAAAGAAAGATTTGGCTGGAAATACAGTCTCAGGTGAATGCAGTAGGAGTGACTGCAAGGGACCTAGATGACCTGAAAAAGAGGTGGTATGACCTCAGGAGCATAACCAAGAAGAAAATAGCAGTGCTCCACAAAGAGGCAAGCAAAACTGGAGGAGGGAAGAACCTTGCACCTCCCCTGACTGAGCTGGAGGAGCTGGTGGGGTCCACCATTGAACCAGAGAGCGTTGTGGACTGGGAGATGCAGACAGCTCAGCCAGAGCTGCCACTAGAAAGGGTAAGAAGCATGCACAGCAATCACCCCACCCCATCACCTTCCCTTTTCCCTCTGTGGCAAAGTTTACCCCACTCCAGTAGACGTAGAATTATACAGGAGCAATGCATTAAGGGACATGTAGTAATTGAAAGACCTACCATGTCATACAGCATAGTAATCAACAAGTTAGGCAAAGCATATCAGTTGGGAGTGCGTAGTTTGCACTTCTGCAGCCTTCCTTGCATGTGGCTGATGTTTCTTAGGCTCCCTCTATGGACTCATACCTTACAATTCCTTTTTACCTTGTTTAGCATTCGTGTAGAATTAAAAGCTTAGCAAAGCCCCTTTTTATTCTTCTTCAAAGTTGCTAGGCAACATGAAATGTCAACTTGCTCATTCAAATTACAGGGCCTCGTAAGAGCCCTGTGTTGTTATATTTTGTAACTACGTCACCGAGTCGGGAGTGTGTAGTTTGCGCTTCTGCAGCCTTCCTTGCATGTGGCGGACAGACTTTATTTCTTCTACCAAGTTGTCATTTTGCTCAAATCTTCTTTCATATTTCACCATGGTAGGCACAGAAAGTAGCATCGAAAGTTGATAGTGAAGACATCTGAACGTTTCGTCGTCATGAGGCAGACGTGCGATCATCCCAAGGTTATGTAGAGTAAATATAATGCAAAGATGAACAAAACAAATTGAGCAATGTAAGCAAGGAGAGGTAGCAGCGGTCTATAGGTGGTCAACTGTACGCAAATAAAGGAATACAAGTTAAACAAATATATCATGCAAAGATGAGCAACAAATTAAGCAAATGTAAAACAAGGTGAGGTAGCAGCAGTGTGAGGGTGGTCAACTGTACATAGTTTTTGGAGGAGACATAATGAGAACGAGAGTACCTTAGTCTAAATTCATTTGAATTTAGCTAGAGGAGAGATTTTACTTCTTTCTTGAAGGAAGCTGTGGATGAGATAAGTCTGATTTCTGGAGGAAGGGAATTCCAGATCCATCTCAGAGAAGGAACGTTTATATGTCTTTTTCTTGTGGAATCTTTGGGGTTTCAGGAGAAGGTTTTCTGTGCTTCTTGTAGCTCTTGAGCCACCCGAGATTGTCAGTTTCTGAGCGAGGTAGCTGGGTGAGTTGTGGTGTATGGCCTTGTGTGTCATGCTTGCGATTTTCAGGTGTATTCTAGCTTCGTATGGTAGACAGTTCAGAGATCTTAACTCAGGAGCGATGTGTGACCATTTTTTTGAGCCTGTGATAAGTCTGGCTGCAGCATTAATAGAGGCTTTTAATGATGCGGTAGTCGATAAGGGGAGGCCACAGAGGGCAACGCTTCCATAGTCCACTCGAGGGATTACTAGGACTTGGACTGCAGTTCTGAAGTCATTTGCAGGGAGGAAAGCTTTCAGCTTACTCAATGTGTTGATTTGGAAGTTAGCTCCTTTCGTAGCATTGCTGATATGGTGATGCGTATTGAGATTGCAGTCGAGGGTTGTGCCTAAAGATTTTGCTGAATCCACGATAGTAGGTTGAATGTTAAGTGCAGTGAGATACTTAAGCCAGGACTGAGTGAGGGGGACTTTGGAGGGAGGAGCTATTAGGAGGAATTCTGTTTTCAGGGCGTTAGGTTTGAGATGATTCTCTTCTAGCAAAGAGTGTGTGTTCCTAGGCGGTGTGTTGAGAAGTTTGATGTCTTCAAGGGTGTGTATTTTAAGGTAGATCTGGGTATCGTCTGCGTACGTGTGAAATTGTACATTAGAAGCTTGAAGCAGTACAGTGAGTGGTTCCATGACTAGATTGCACAAGGTTGGGGATAGGTAGGATCCTTGTGGGACGCCTAGTGTTACAGGAACTGGAGTAGACTTAGTATTGTTAATCTTGAATTTCTGAGTCCGGTTATGTAGAAAGGAGGTGAACCATTTGAGTACTGTCCCTGATACACCCATTCTGAGATTAAGCAAATCGAGTAAGTTCTCGTGTTTGACCCTATCAAAGGCTGATAAAAGGTCGAGATGGATGAGGAGGCAGGTGTCATTTCGATCAAGAATTTCAAGTGCGTCATCAATTATGTGTGTCATAGCAGATTCCGTGCTGTGGCCTGCTCGGACGCCTGATTGGTGTGAATTGAGGAGTTTAGAGTGCTCGATGTGTTTTGTCAGTTGGAGATGTACACATTTTTCTAAGAGTATGGCCAAAGTAGGGATATTGGTGATAGGACAATAGTTAATCAACTCGGTGGTGTCCGCTGTAGGTTTCTTCAGTATGGGCGAGACCTGTCCTACTTTGTGGGAGTCCGGGATGCATCCTTGTTGTAGAGAGCTGTTAATGATTTTGGTCCACAGCGGGAGAAGCAATGGGATGAAGTCATGTACAGCGTTAGCGGGTAGAGGATCAGTCAGGTGATTGGAGGGCTCCAGTGTACTTAGAATCTTGCCGATAGAGTCTTCCGAGTAAGTTTCGAAGGATGCCCAAGATGCATTGTTTTTTAGAACAAGGGGTGTTTTGCTGTGGGGGTTAGAATAAAGTCTTAGATCAGAGAGGAGATCTTTCCTGATGGTGTCTGTCTTTAGATTAAAGAAAGAGGAGAATTCTTCACAGGACGGTAGTGTACTGGAGGTGTTTTGTGGTCTTTGAGGTCCGTCCCTGGATTGAGTTTTGATTAACTCGAACAACTTCTTAGGTCGGTTTCTTGCCTGGTCAAATTGGTGGCTGAAGAAGGATGCTTTCGAACGTTTGATTTTTCTAAAGTATGCGTTTCTTTTTTTCTTTAGTGTCTTGAGGTGCATAGCTGAGGGAACTGATCTCCAATTGCGTTCCGCCAGTCTCATGGCTCTTCTATCTTCATTAAGCAGTCCGTCGTACCATGGTTTGGAATTCTTAGCGGAAACTCTCTTTAACGGAAGGGGGGAAACTTCGTTGATAATAGAGGACATCGAGTTGAGGTAGTGGTCGGTGAGAACCAGTACGTCGGTAGCGCCAGTAGGGGGTAGGAAAAGATTGTAGCTGGTGGAGGGTAGAGAGTTAGGATTGAGTTTCTTCAAGTCTCTCTTCCAGACCTTAGATCCAGTGCCTTGAACCAGGTTAGATTTCCCTTTTTCAATGATGTAGAACGTGATAATGTGGTGGTCAGACCAGTCACAGGGTATGATTGACTCGAGTTGGATGGAGTTGCTTTTGGAAATGATAAAATCCAGGATAGAGCCTTTGTCATGTGTAGGGCTGTTGCAAATTCACCACAGAGTTGTTGTGATCATTCCAATGGAGGTTGAAGTCACCAAAAATATTTGTGTGTGTTGTCGTCCAGAATTTGTTGTGACCAGGTCCATGAGGTGTTCGGTAAAGGTGAGGTTGTCTCCTGGTGGGTGGTAGATAATGTGTAGGGAGCATACAGGATTACCTTCGCTGTTGATATTAAGGCAAATGTGTTCACAGGAGGAGAAAATAGGGGATATGGCTCTCATTACTGAGAGGTTACTTCGGTAAATACATGCGATTCCACCCCTATCTTGCCAGTCCTATCCAATCTGATAATGTGGTAGTTAGGGGGAACTAGAATGTCCACGAGTGGTGAGGAAGATTCTGTTAACCTGGTTGCAGTGAATACGATCAGGTCTAGGTCAAGTGCGATAATGAGGTCGGCAATGTCTGAAGCGTGTCTAGGAGCCGATCTACAGTCCAAAAGTGAGCATTTAAGCCGGGGAGTGATAGGGGAGGAGGAGGGGTCAGGAGCAAGTGTGACTTTTTAAAGATTATTAGGAACTATGCCTCTAACATTGTGTGTGGAGGACCTATGGGGGTTGGGGGGGGTATAGTGGGGATGGGAAGGTGTTTGGGAGTTATGTGGGCCGAGAGTGTGAGATCATAGGAGTGAAGAAGGGAGCGTATGTCGTATGCAGAAAGTGGGTTGGGTCTCCACCGAAGACGGGTGGGAGAATTACAGGAGGGAATGGAGGTCCAGTAAGGAGGGCTATGATTGTATGAGAGTAGAGGGTGGGTACTGGGCTTGTTGGGTGAGAGGGATCTGGGGGTTGTGGGGTGCCAGGGTTGTTTTGAGATAAACTCTTTGAGAGTGTGAAGTTCATCTTTAATTTGAAAAAGGGTGGACATAATCTTGTCCAAGGTGTTGTTTGGGACAGTAGTGGAAGTAGACAGGGGAATGGGATGGGGAGGTTTGGCTCGGTAAGGTGTGAGGTCGGGAGAAGGCAATGGGGGCAAGGGGGTGGGAGGGGGGGTGAGTAGAGTATTGGGCACTGTGTTGATAAGGGTGCTGGGGGGGTGGGAATGGATACCGATGGGAGAAGAGGTGTTGTAGGTGTATCTAGGAATGTAGTAGGTTCTCGGGTAGTAGATGGTCGACATGCAAGAGAGGGTGAAGCTATGCCATTAGAGGGGGCGAAATTGCAACTAAATGGGTGGAGGGTGCCATGGGTCGGAGAAGGCAGGGGGGAGTAGAAGGGGTAGTGGAATATATTAAAGGTGAGTTACAGGGGGGTGGAACGATCAGTGAGTGATCAATGGGGAAGGAGGCAATAACGGTGGGGGGTCTGTGGGCGTTGCGGAAGACCTTAACGAATGGTTAAAAGGTGAGTTAGTTGTTATAGTGGAGCCAGTTGGAAGTATGATGGGGTTAGATGAAGAGGGGGAAGTGTGCTGGCGGGTGGGTTAGAGGGTGGCAAAAAGGGTAGGAGTTGCGGTATCTGGGGTGCTAGGTGTAATGGGCATAAAGGAGGAAGTGGATGGATTAGATACATGCTCTTTAATAATAGGGAAGATGTAGTCAAATAGGTTAAGGCCGCGGTCTGTGGACTGAATGAGAATAGTTCCATTGTTGTAGATTGTAATGGTGGCTGTCGTTTGGATGAGTTGTGATGGTGCAATCTAGATTATAAGTCCATGTGCAGATTTCCTCGTGGAGGAAATCGCGAGTAGGGATAGGAAGGCTTTCCTCCATTTAGCTCTACGTTTTGTGAAGAAAATGATGTCGGTGGTCGTGATCCCCTTATGTAGTGAGAAATACGGGTCAGCAAAAGGTGTTTCAGAGTGAGACTTTAAAAAGTTATGCTTAAAGCGTTTGGCAGATTTTTTAGTGAGTTTCGGTGGGTAGATGATTTTGAAGGTGTGATTGCCTGTAGGTTCCATGCTGTGAGTTGTTGTGTAGATCAGAGCAGTCTGAATAAACAGGGATAGTCGGATAAACCACTATGAAAGAGTCAGTCTGAGGTAGTCTCATGCAGTCTAAGACAGTCTAAGATGGTCGACTCAATTGAACGAGGTATTGCTATCTAGTTATGAAGTCCTTTGTCTGTGTTCATAGGATGTGGGAGAGTCCATGGGGTCCTGTTTCACTGTTGGTTGAGTTGAGCGGGAGACAGTTGGCTTCTAAAGTAGTCCTATTTCACTGTTTATGATATTGTTGGGGCAGAAAAAGTCCTGTTTAGTTGTAAGAGGATAAAAACAGAGGACGGGCTAATAAACAACTTAAGGGATGACCATTGGATGGGCGAGGTCCCTTGATTATGTTATTTGTAGCCTCGGCCATTTTAAAAGTAAAAGGCCAAAGGTATCATTACCTTAAAATAATGTCGCTGCTGAGGTCATTTCTAGCAATGCCACAATGTTCTGCAGAGCTCATCCGAGCCCCATGTGTTTCATGAGGTCTGTGATGCCAAGAAATATAGGATGCATTGTGCACAGTTTTCAACAAGAGATAGTCACCATCAAAAACACTACAGCCAGCGTGCAAACGGCGCTGTTATGAGGCAGAAAGAGCAGCTCATAATGGGGGCGGGAACATGAAGCGTTTTCCGAATGTGGTAGTAGGCTTACTTGTGGTCTCTCAAGGTGTCTGCCTGGGGTCTGCTACTGGCATTGTCCCGTGTGTATTGCCGCCGTAGCCGTCATGCTCTCGTTGCAGCCACACACAAAGGAGAGCACTCTACAGGGTCTGAGGCTGCTGCCAGAATTGCCCCCATCCAGCTGCAGTGATGTTGATGCTGGGGCACTGGAAGGGGAGAGCCCAGCCACCTCTTCACGCGGGCTTTGGGGCTTAGAGGTCAGGCAGCCGCGCAGCATGGGATACCCGCCGCTGCCTTCGCCCAATAGACAAGCTGCCTTGACAACGGGTCAGACGGGGACCCGTAGCTAACGCGCAGAGCCTGGGACGATCAAGCTGTTCATGTTGCTCCAGCCTGCAGGGTCATCAGAACTGGCCATTCCAGAGGCAGGAAACCCCAGATCTCGTCCTGCGATCGGGGGGGCACCTCCTTCGAACCCCGGGAACCTGCGGCTTCAAGCACCCGAACGATCGGGCTGTTATCTCAGTCGGCAGGGGGTCATGGGGGCTGGTCGCTCCGTAAGCAGGGATCCTTGGGTCTCGTTCTGCGGTCGCCTGGGCAACTCCGATACTCGTCTTGCAGCAAGCCCAGCCCGAGCCTGTTTGGACAGCAGGGAGTCTCCTACGAGTGGTCGGCCATCTCCTCCGCAGATCGAAGGAAAGGAGAGCTGCTTCCTGATGACACGAGCCCGATGGGAGCTCCGGGGTCCGTGTGAAGGCAGGAACATTCAGATAGTTCAAATCATTAGGGAAGGAAAACCAGTTACTCTTATGAAAGTGGTTCCCAGCTGTGAATGCCGCCAAGATTGATAGACACCATAAAGGGATCCCAAGCGCCAGGAGCTTGCACCATTCAACAAAAAGCGTCATCTGCACACCAAACTCTACCCTTTAGGCAAATTTGGAGTAATTCCGTTCAGCAGTTTGAGCTGTAGTCAATCTTAAAGGTCCCTATGGAAAATTGCATGGGGAAAACCCGTTTTGGGACCCAAAACGTGTTTTCCCCATGCAATTTCCCATAGGACCTTTAGTCACAGCCACAGCTATAGCCCGAACGGCTGAATGGAATTACACCAAATTTGGCAAAGAGGTAGCCCTCCGTTCAGACATGTGCCTTTTGCTTATATGGTGTCAATCTGTTCAATAGTTCCTGAGAAAATTACAGTTAAAGTCATTTATATATCTATGGGCGTGGTGGATCTGCGGAGTGTGAGAGGATTGTCATTGTACCATAAGCGCCCCCTTCCGATCACGCGCTGAATGCTAATTGGCTGCCAAGTGGTTGTCAACATTCGAAACCAGGAACTGTTGTCAACCATTTTGTGCCTCGGTAGAAGTGAGGCTGAGGACGTCAGTGGAATATGTGTGCAAAATGGAGAAAGGGGGCAGGGTAGAAATAATTTTACCCTCTAGACCTGTTTAGGGGGTCCCAGAAGGACCCCCAGGGCCCACAATTTTTTGTTTTTTAACCCGGCAGGTGCGTGTAGGGTGCACAGACTGTGCCGTAAAATAAATAAAATAAAGTGGGGCTTTTTTTATAATTAATCCCCGGGGGGTAAATACCGGGGGCAAAATTATAAAATTTCATGGGGGGGGCCTTATAATTAGCCCCCGGGGGGTAAATACCGGGAATAAAATAATTCAATTTTATGGGGGGCCCAGAGGGTCTTTTATGGGGGGCCCCCGGGTCTTATAAAAAATGTTAGGGACCGTGGGGGGAGTCACAATGTCCCCACGGTCCCGCCGGCTCCTCGTGTCCTTCGTGAGCCGGTATTGCTTTTCCATATGAGGAGATGTTAAGTTGCTTATGGAAAAGCAATCTGGTTTGGATTTTGGAAGAGAGGATAGATTTCACTGCTGTGTCTTTCAAAATCCAAAGTAAGGGGGTCATTAAGATGGCGGACGGACCTGCGTCCGTCCGCCACCCCCGAGGAATAGGGACCGTCCTCATGGGCAGCGGCGGTCCCTCCATGCAAATTAGGATGTGACCGCCACCCTGGCGGTCACATCCTGTTCTTTTAAACTTGCGGCGGGTGCTGCTTGAAGCAGCACTCGCCGCAAGGTTAAAAATGCATGTAAATGCTGGGGGGTACCATAGGTACCCCCCATGTGCACCCCCACCCCCCCGACACCGTGGGGGCCCGCAACGGGCCCCCAAACACCAAAGACCACATGTTTTTCCATGGCAGAAAATCCGCCATGGAAAAGCATGTTTCCGCTGGAATCCTAATATGGCTGGTGGTGTCTGATAGACACCACCACCATATCAGAGCTTTTCCGCCTCGGGACCGTGGCGGAAAAGCGGCGGACGGTCTTCATGTCCGCAGATGACCCCCCTGCCATTCTAATCTGGTGGGGGGTCTTCGCAATCACTGCAGCAGTGAATCTGTAGTGTAGTTCCTATTTTCCCAATAGGCCCTGCGCATTGGAATAACATAAACAGTAGTATCGACGTGGAAGTGCGGATCTTCCAGGCCTCCACTGACTATGCTAAACTTAATTGGGTTTGTTACCAACTAGCTCAGAGGTCACTGGAAACTTTCTTGACTGAATAGGAAGTGATCAGCTTCCCTGGCACAGCCAAGAAGGGATTCAATTTTCCAACAACCGTGCAACATGACAACTTTGCTCCTCAGATCAAGAGTCAATCGCTAGGGTCGTGTGGAACAATAGACAGTTATTTTACTCAGTCAGTGGTTGTGCAGTTTACTTTCACAATATGTAGAGAATAGAGAGACGGGCGTTGTCAGTAAAAGGTAACATTTATTGAACAGTCTTTCTTCTCCTACAAGAGAAATGAATTGCCACAATTGCAAGACTTGTTATTATAAAAAGTACGTACAGTAAGATAAGTATTGCGAAATAATACTGTAAAAGCATTGATATGGTTTCTTAGCCATACAATGGTTTAAAAGGAATAAAACATATATACATTCATATATACATTCGGCTAAAATACTCAACTGGTGCTTCTAACTACGCCTACCCCAGTGTACCTGACCTAAGCCTAATACTTGGGAGGGGAGTAAGTAAGTAGCTTTAAGTTAAGTTGGTTTTGCCAAGGTTTGCTTCAAGAATTCTCTCTTAAGGGTTTAGTCAACACCATACCTCTGGAATAGAATGATGGAGGTCTGGTATCTCCCTCAGGACTCGATATCCCAGTCACCCGCAAGGGTAGACTAGAAACGCCGGAGCTGGATTTCTCTGCAGGAGAAAGACAGCGTCTCTTCTTCAGCGCGTCGAGGAGTAGGAGGGGCAGCGTCCGCGGGCAGCTTGCATCTGCTGGGCTTTTTGCAGGGGACGGCTGTTCAGCTCCTAAGTTCACCACACCATCGTTCGCTTGTTAGCAGCGATAGCAGTAGCGATAGCAGCTATGGTATCATCAGCATGACAGCTTCTTCAGCAGCAGCGAGATAGCTGGCAGCATCAGCTTCAGCGAAACAACGGCAGACAGCAACACAGAAGCATTGATAGCTTCAGCACAGCGTTTGCTTAAGGCAACGTTGGTAATATCGATACCTGAAAGGTGCCTTGTTTGACGTAAGTTTTTGGACATAAGACGTCAATAAAGATGTCACTAGGAAGTGATCGTTTATCAGTGCTCATTAGAGTTCTATTACTAATCAAAACACAGCAAGCGGGGATTTCCAGGTTTGCTGAGTTTTTATCTTGTTGAAGAACTCAGAGTGTTAATCTAGGAATCTCAGATAGTAACTTCTGCTATGTCATTGCACTAATTGGTTGCAAAGGAAGTGGCAGAGAAAGCTATTCTGGAATGTGGCTCTGTTCGTGTGAAGCCAGAGACGAGTTTCTGAATATTGCACTTGAACGGTTATGCCAATATAGGGAATAAATGGATTTATGGCCGAATAGGGGCATAAGGTCACAGTATCGATCAGGGTCCTAGATTAGAACGCCACATCCACTCCACGAATTCATGTCCATCAAATTACTAAAACTAGAGCAATAAGACGCATGTGTAACATTGCCCACCCCAAAATACATATATGCATTTGAAATAGGCGTATATTGTAATACGTGAAAATTTAGGTACTGTACGTTTTGAAGCATAGAAATCATTCAAAAATTATAGCATATGAAATCAATGAACGATTATGCAAAAAGAATTACACATGAAATATCTCTGAAACAGAAGAAGGGCGAGATAATTTCATCACATATAAATGCATTGCAATAAAATGTGCTAGAGGCTGGTGTAAAGTTATTATGTCTCTAGATGTATTTAAAAATAGAAGTTGAAGCTTCTGTTCTCTATGAATAGTTTTTACTTTAAGCAAAGAATTTTTCGTGCCAAAAAGGGTGAATATTAAAAAGTCTTCAATTCAAAAGAATTATTGCTTGAACGGGGAAATTAGAGTTCCAACGCTTTTAGCAGTTTTTGTTGTTCAAAACTGAAGGCTGAATTCAGAGTTCATGGGAACGCTGTGTGTCGGAATGCTTCTCTAAAGTTATTGTTTCTGTTCGGGTGAGAACATCATATCAGACAGGCTCTCAAAGAATTGGTCTACAAAATCAGGTGACAGTTCGACCAAATTCGATAGTGCTGTAACTTGGCAGGGGTGAGAATGATTGTTGTCATCAAAGGCTGGATCAGCATTGCTCACAGACTGTCGTACCTGGGTGATGTTGCTTTTGTCCCTCGCTCCACTGTTACCACCTAGTCGTAGCACAGGAGTCTCAACGAATGCCGTCATCAGGATTGGTAGCCCTTGGGGACAACACAATGCGTGAGCCGTTATCGGACTGAGCAAAGTATCGATATCCATTGGTACTGCTGATGGAAGTGAAAGACAGATGTCCAACACGCACTCATCTCCACATAGCATACATAGTAGTACAGGTAAGATGCAGGATTGCCATATCGGTCTGAATGAAAGGAACCAGGTCATGTTTAGATCTCTCAGCCTGGCCAATCCAAGGACTCTAGTTATTCTGTCCCAGTAGCGGATTGCTAGGATTGTCTCTTCCATTCCCATAGGAGTCATGTCTGAGCTTTGGCTTGCCATAACGAAGCAGGAGGGTCAAAAATAAAATCCCTGCTACAAGTCCCAAAAATAGGGGTATGCCGCCAAAAACAGAGTGGACAAAATTTGGAACGATTCCCAGAATTGCTTGAAATGGTGTTAGCAGTCCCGTAAAAATCGTCTTAAATATGCCTGGGATGCCTGTGGCACTAGACATGTTAAGGAGTTGGCTCAACATTTCTACGAAATGCACGGGGCAATTTGTTGATAAAAGGTCATGAACCTCCGTAGCTGTCCTTGCAACTAGAAGATCATAAGTCTCTTTTGATGACGTTATGGGCACTGTTGTCTGTAAAAGCACAGATTTCATTTTGCTTAAAGTATCAATTCGTATAGAAGAGAAATGCAGACGAGGCCAGATGGGAGTCTCTGTGTCTCCAGGCCCGCTAGGGAACAATGCTTGCATACAGCATTTGACCGTGGATGTTACGCTTACGAGATAACTTCTCCCTGGAACAAGGCCACAACATCTGTGATCCGTTCTTAGAATATAACTCCCATTCGAAAGTTGCATAAAGAAGGGCTCTATCTGCGTTGCAGGTGTGACAAGCTGGTGGCATGAAAGGTTGTTAGAATTACCTTCACAGGCGCCGTGTAAATTAATACCCTGACACAAAAGTATACCGCTTAGTGAATGTTTACAGTTTTCACCACTAAGAAATACATTTTTGTCGCTGTCACTATAGCTTGAATGTGTGTATGGTAATTTCCATGTTGATTTAACATAACCTTTACCCAATCGTTCATACTGGCCAGTAGGTATGTATTCAAGGCACTTTTTAAGTCGGAAAGTTGTTATCGGAATAGTGATAATTCCGTGTATTATCCATTCAATGACAGGACTTTCTGACATTGTCAATGTTAAAGTATTTAAAGTATATAAAGCTTTATTCGATTTTCGTAAAATCATAAAAGCACAACACATACATTTAAATGTCACAATTAATAAAAGCTTACGTATGCGTTTAACAGTTAAAAAACAGCAATTCTAATAATCAAGTCATTGAAAATTTATTCAAATATAATACAATATGAAATGCAATTTGTACTGTCCAACACAATGAGCATAGAGGGACCCAAGCAAAAAAAATTTACCGCATGGTTTTCCGCAGCAACATGACAGATCTTAAAAAACAAGATACCACAAAAATCACGTGCTCGTCTTCAAGTTTTAACAATCTTAAGAAGGCAAGCGTACAATTTCTTGCACCCCAACGGTTTAAAAGAGGTTTTAGGTAGAATTTTCTGGGGGTGGAATAGAAAGTGCAAAAAAACATTAAATGCAAATTAGATTGGAATGCGGTATTGTCACACGAGCAGGACAGTTTAGAGGAAGACCAGTTATTCATCTCCGGTATAGATACCATACGAAAGAAAATCCCAAGGCGAAGACGGGACAGAAGCATTCTGTGGTACGGGCTGGGATCCACTTTTAGATACATTTGCATGCCTTCGTTGGGGGTGACTTCTTGAAAGTTTAAGATGGTTTGTTTATTTTTTTCAACGTTCCATCTCAAAGTTTCCAGATGGGTGGTCAGTGTTTTTTTGAGAACTGATCTAGATACACCCTCCAGGGTTCTAGGTTTTACATAATAATCTGGGAGGCCTATCTCACTAAGTACAGATCTTACGTACGACAACCATCGGAAATTTGCAACCCCATCTAGGGCCAGGCAATCCTCCAAGAGGTCCCTGTTAAAACTGGCTTCCCTTGTTGTCCATACCTTGTGCCATAAGAGAATTGGGGCCATCTTAATTATGTCGCTCAAGTGCTTAACTCCAGTCTCTATGTGCGTCATAAATGAAGATGAGGTTTTTGGTACACCTAGAAGATAACTAATGAATTGGTTCTCACAGCCCTGCAAAGATTGATCCTTCTCGATGCCCCAAAGTCCCGCCCCGTAGGTGGCTGTGGACTTTCACTTCACCTGGTATATTTGTACCAGTTCTTTGATGGGTTTACCACCCACTCTGTTTGTAAAAGTGCGTAAAGCGCCTATGGTATGAATGAAGGCCAGTTTCCTTGCTTCGATCGCCTGCTTCCAGCGGCATCTCCTGTCAAACAGTATGCCCAAGTAGCAGAACTTATCTTCAGAGGCTATATTCTGTTTGTCCAGGGACACATTACATGGCGCCCTCCTGCGCTTGTTGGTGCATGGCATGGTGTAAGTCTTTGAAATGTTCACTTTCAGCCCTCTATCCTGCATAAAACCTGCAAATTTAGTCACCACCCTTTGCAGTCCCACTTGGGTCCGGGACATTATAGCCGCGTCATCGGCATACAAGAGGATTGGCACCGGTGAACCTTTCACGGTAGGGTAATCATTTTGAGAGAGAGAGAGAGGTATTGGCCCACTGAATTTATATAGTAAGTAAATAGCCTGGGGGCCAGGATACACCCTTGTCTAACCCCTCTTGACAGGGCAAATTTGTCGGTACATTCGCCCTGCTTGCCATATCTCACTCTTGCCCCACAGTTATGATACAGCTCTCTGATGAAGGTAATTAAGCGTGCGTCAATGCCCATCTCGGCCAATGTTGACCATAAAAGGGTATGGTCCACGCAATCAAAAGCAGAACTTAAATCAGCAAAAGTTATAAAAAGTGACCCATCTCTAGCCTGCGTGTATTTAGCACATAAAAGGGCCAGGTTTAGACACTGCTCAGCAGTCCCTATGCCCTTCCTGAATCCATATTGGAAGTGTGAGACTACGTTGTGCTCTTCCTCCCACTCCTGAAGTCTCTTTAAAATATTCCTCCCTGCTAATTTCATGAGGCCATCCAGTAAGGATATTGGCCTATAGCAGGTCGGGTCATCACGCCTGCCCTTTTTGAAAATGGGGACCACTATTGCATCCGACCAAGTTTCTATAAACCCCTTTTGATTGCCCTTATTCAGCACATTTGTGAGCAGAGGGGCCCAGAAGTCTGGTTCGGCTTTGTACACATCTACCGGGGTACAGTCTGGCCCTGGTGCTTTGCCTGATGCACTGTCCCTAATTGCATCCTGCATTTCCCCTACTGAAAAAGTTACATCAATCGGGAATGGGCGGACTGGGGGAGGGGTGTCCCTCCTACTATCTGTGGTTCGTGGAACGGTTGGAATCAGCCCTATCGGAATAATAGTGTCAAATGGCTTTGTGTCCATGTATAATTGCCTAAAGTGTGTAAACCATCTGTCACCTGTTATTGCCAGATCTATTTTATTACCACTATGATTCGGTTGGTACAAAGATTTGACCAGTCTCCAAAACTTGGTGGTATTTTTCTGGGAGGATGCTTCTCTTAGTGTGGCCCAGGCTTGCTTTTTTAAAGCCAGGGTTCTTTCTTTTAATGCGCGTTTATATGCTTGCCTAGCGCTACGGATTGTGTGGGGGTCCCTTGGTTTGAGGGCCAAAACTTTTTTAAAGGCTTTTAGAGCTTTCGTACACTTCCCATCAAACCACCCTTCTCTAGGTGTGTAGTTATTATTCGCTGCCCGGATCAGCAAGTTTTTTATCCGCTGTTGGATATTGGCAAAAGCAGTCATAACAGAAGAGGGGTCCGCATGTTCCTCCAGGCAGAGATTAACATCATTTCCAGAATCAGAGAGTAGCTTTTCCAGAAACACACCGGGGACAATCTTCTCCCATTTCACCACGTAGCCATTAGTTTTGGATAGTTCAATCCTATAGGGATACGAGAGATGGGTGGGATTTTTAGCGTTTCGCTCCTTTGTTTTTACACTGATGGAAAGGGGGTAGTGGTCACTGAATATGTCCTTGCCGAACACCCACGAGGTCAAGAGTCCAGAATTGGCAGTAGATATCAAAATAAAATCAATAGTTGAATTACAATCTCTACCAAAAAAGGTTGGCTCAAACTGCACGGGTGCGGGACAAAACTGGTTGGCAAAGCAAAGATCAAATTTAAGAACAAATGTATTTAACAGCATCCCCCTCTTTGTGTGAACAAAATGAGTTGGATTTTCCTCACCAAGATCTGCGATGCCACACAAAGGAGAATCGGACTGTGGGCAAATCGTACAGTTAAAGTCCCCTGCCCAAATTATTATTGCCCCCTTAAAGTGATCCACAGTATGTGACAACAGACGCGACATATGTGACATGGTGGACTCCAGTTCAATATCAGACATATTATTGTAGAAGTTCAACAATACAATATTCTCTAACGTGCCCCACTTAAAGGATAAAATTTAAAAGTGGGTGCTGGAGCAGAATTTGTGGATCTTAACCTTTGCTGTTGGTGAGACGTAGACACAGAGCCTCCCCTTGTTGTGGCCCTGGGCTGATAATGTGGCAGGGGAGTGAAAAGTTTGGTACCCCAGAAGATGAACTTCTTCACAACACCAAGTTTCTTGGAAACATAAAATGTCGTGCATGTGAATAACATCTAAACACGCTTTGTTGGGGACCTTACTGGCTAGCCCCGCGACATTCCATGAAAGAAGTGAATTAAAAACAGGTACATTACTAGTGACTCCGCATGTGCGGCCTGTATTCACACAAGGAATATCTAGTTGCTGTGTTCGGGTGGTGAGGGTAGGGAAAGGGATCAAAGGATTGGAAGTGGAACAGTTGTGCAGGGACTGTTGGGACAGAAATTGTATATGGTCAGGTAGCAGGGGTTCACTAAGAGAATCCATCCCCGCCACTATTCTGCCACAATAGCTCTTAGGCTGCTTTTTAGACGAGCTATATGACGAGAAGTGGGCAGAGATGCGGTAGCTGGTCTGCGAGCCCACAGAAGGCTTATCTGTGTGAATCGACTTGTGAAGTCATTCATTGTCATCCAACCCGAGAGCGGGTGGTAAAAATTGGACAGGGGTATATTCCAAAAATCTTTTGGGTTGTGATGACATGGATCGCCCCAATGCGCGCTAGGGTTATGAAAATTTCTCGGTGGTAAGGGTACCTGACTGGGCTGCAACCGGAAATCATTAGTATTATCAAAGTGATTCTGACCCCTTGGTGTCCGCATATGAACTAAGCTATCTGGGACAGAAGGTCTATGCGAGAATGGGGCAAAGGTGTGCAAAGGGTAGGGGAGAGGAGTGTTATGGCCCATGTGATAATTATGAGATGTAGGCATGATAAGGCCACCGGGGGCTTTTGGGCGACCATAGCTATCGGAATGGTAAAGTCTAGACTGGGCTGGCGGTTGTCTCAGCATAGCCTCAGGATAGAAATAGCTTAGGTTATGGGTTGAGATTCCCCCCTCTCCCGTTCCGGGGTACCAGTCGCTAATATATGTGACCAATCTGTGATCTTTGAAGTTAACTAAGATCACATCGCCTTCAATGTCCTTGGGTCTGCTGCCTACCCAGTGGCATTGCCTGGCCGAGACGATATCACCATTTAGGTGTTGCGGAAGTGGTCTATTTCTCCTCAACCAATAGATAACCTTGTTTTTTAAATTGGCCTGATGTTCAGGGTTACCTTCTGGCGGGGGCGGAACTCCTGTGAGTGCTATAACATAATTTAAGCACTCAGGTGGTAGATCAACGGTATTTCTTGTTCTTCTATTGGATTGATGTGGGACGGTAGGAGGGGGTTTTGAATTAATTATATTGTTGGAATGCGTACTATGGGGCCTTGTAGTGGTATGAAGTTTTTCTGCGGTCGTGGGTTTTTCCAATGCAGTGGTATTAATATTGCTATTATTACTATTCTTAGCATTGGATTTAGAATTCTGGGAGGATTTTGGTGGCCCAACTGTTGATGGTACATTTGCCTTAGGGGTACCGATCGCTGTCTTGGGTGTTTTGGATTCTTTAGTAGGCTGTGTTGAAACTCTAGGGGCGTTCGATTTCGGGCAAGGTATCCCCGTTAGTTCTTGTAAGATTTTATCAACATTCTCCCCTAATCTTTTGATCCTTTCAGTAAGGGGAAGGATCAGCGCCTTGATGAGACAATCAATGTCATCCAGTAACCCTGCATAGCTAGGTACCGAGATGGAGCTGGAAGTCATCTCTTTCGTGGGATCTACAGCCCCAACCTTGTCCGGGATGGTAAATATAGTGTGTGGCACTTGATTAAGAGGCACGGTTCTCTTTTTAATTATAAGCTTCTTTCTTCTCTTCCTTGGTGGGGAGCCAGAAGGGGTTTTGCTAGAAGGGGTTTTGAGACTCTTGGTGGTGACCCTAAGCGGTGATAATAGAGGCTGGCCCTCGGGAATACTCTTGGTATGGTGGTCAGGTCCAATTGGTGTAAACACGGGAGAAGGTATGCCTATATCATAAAGGAGGGCTGGTTCCGCGGAGGGAGTGCTTAGGTCTATGGTCTGAGTATCAGGTACCTGGGAATGGATGGAGTCCGAGATAGTGATAATGTCATTCTGTACAGGGGGATTAGTCTGAAAATGAGGGGTATATCTTCTATGGAAGGGGAAGTATTAACATAATCTAATGGTGTGGTTAAATCCATTGAGGATGATAGAGATGTTATGATTGCATCCTGGGGTTGGAGAGGTCTTAATTTTAACTTTTCAATGGAAAGACGTTGTCCCGCCCGTTTCTCAGCCAGAGTGAGCTCCCGGTCTACGTCAGTCTTAATTTTGGCAAAAAATTTGTCCAAAGGTCCTAGCAAGGGAGACCCTTGTATGGCCGGCGCCTGAGTTGCCTCAGAGGTAGACATCACTGAGGGCGTATGAGGGCGTGTAAGGTAGGAAGCAGGAGTGGAACACTAATGAATTCCAAGGGCAAAGAGAGTGAGCCCGGCCCGGCCTCTATCGGCCCCGGACGGCCACAGACGGTCCCGCCCTTCTCCCGGGCTTCTCCCGGTGCCCTCCCGCACGCTCCCGCGCAGCGGGAACGGTACTTCCTCTATGTAGCTGTTCAATTGGAAACCGGGAGGGCGGGGCCGGCAGGGAGAGCAGCCCAGCTGGCCAAGGGCGCGCGGGGACTCCTGGTCCTTGGAGTCCACCGCTGTCGCTCGCAGCCCTGCCGGTCAGTCCAGGTAAGGCCCCCTACTCAGTTCTGCAGGCCGCTACAAACCGCGAAGCGGGTCCGGCGAGGCGTCGCGGCTGTAGCAGGCTTACACCAGGTTCCTCAGTAGCGTGGATTGTGCCTTAGAAGGGCTCGGCGTTTGTAAAAGCTGTCCGCTGGAGGGCAGGAAGCAACGGTGTTTAACGCTGTGGAGGAGAGGGCGGGTCCGGCAGGGAGAGCAGCCCAGCTGGCCAAGGGCGCGCGGGGACTCCAGGTCCTTGGAGTCCACCGCTGTCACTCGCAGCCCTGCCGGTCAGTCCAGGTAAGGCCCCCTACTCAGTTCTGCAGGCCGCTACAAACCGCGAAGCGGGACCCGCGAAGCGGGTCCGGCGAGGCGTGGCGGCTGTAGCAGGCTTACACCAGGTTCCTCAGTAGCGTGGATTGTGCCTTAGAAGGGCTCGGCGTTTGTAAAATCTGTTCGCTGGAGGGCAGGAAGCGACGGTGTTTAACGCTGTGGAGGAGAGGGCGGGGCCGGCAGGGAGAGCAGCCCAGCTGGCCAAGGGCGCGCGGGGACTCCTGGTCCTTGGAGTCCACCGTTGTCGCTCGCAGCCCTGTCGGTCAGTCCAGGTAAGGCCCCCTACTCAGTTCTGCAGGCCGCTACAAACCGCGAAGCGGCTGTAGCAGGCTTACACCAGGTTCCTCAGTAGCGTGGATTGTGCCTTAGAAGGGCTCGGCGTTTCTAAAAGCTGTCCGCTGGAGGGTAGGAAGCGACGGTGTTTAACGCTGTGGAGGAGAGGGCGGGGCCGGCAGGGAGAGCAGCCCAGCTGGCCAAGGGCGCGCAGGGACTCCTGGTCCTTGGAGTCCACCTCTGTCGCTCGCAGCCCTGCCGGTCAGTCCAGGTAAGGCCCCCTACTCAGTTCTGCAGGCCGCTACAAACCGCGAAGCGGGACCCGCGAAGCGGGTCCGGCGAGGCGTGGCGGCTGTAGCAGGCTTACACCAGGTTCCTCAGTAGCGTGGATTGTGCCTTAGAAGGGCTCGGCGTTTGTAAAAGCTGTCCGCTGGAGGGCAGGAAGCGACGGTGTTTAACGCTGTGGAGGAGAGGGGGGGAACGGCAGGGAGAGCAGCCCAGCTGGCCAAGGGCGCGCGGGGACTTCTGGTCCTTGGAGTCCACCGCTGTCGCTCGCAGCCCTGCGGGTCAGTCCAGGTAAGGCCCCCTACTCAGTTCTGCAGGCCGCTACAAACCGCGAAGCGGCTGTAGCAGGCTTACACCAGGTTCCTCAGTAGCGTGGATTGTGCCTTAGAAGGGCTCGGCGTTTGTAAAAGCTGTCCGCTGGAGGGCAGGAAGCGACGGTGTTTAACGCTGTGGAGGAGAGGGCGGGGCTGGCAGGGAGAGCAGCCCAGCTGGCCAAGGGCGCGCGGGAACTCCTGGTCCTTGGAGTCCACCGCTGTCGCTCGCAGCCCTGCCGGTCAGTCCAGGTAAGGTCCTCTACTCAGTTCTGCAGGCCCCTACAAACCGCGAAGCGGGACCCGCGAAGCGGGTCCGGCGAGGCGTGGCAGCTGTAGCAGGCTTACACCAGGTTCCTCAGTAGCGTGGATTGTGCCTTAGAAGGGCTCGGCGTTTGTAAAAGCTGTCCGCTGGAGGGCAGGAAGCGACGGTGTTTAACGCTGTGGAGGAGAGGGCGGGCCGGCAGGGAGAGCAGCCCAGCTGGCCAAGGGCGCGCGGGGACTCCTGGTCCTTGGAGTCCACCGCTGTCGCTCGCAGCCCTGCCGGTCGGTCCAGGTAAGGCCCCCTACTCAGTTCTGCAGGCCGCTACAAACCGCGAAACAGGACCCGCGAAGCGGGTCCGGCGAGGCGTGGCGGCTGTAGCAGGCTTACACCAGGTTCCTCAGTAGCGTGGATTGTGCTTTAGAAGGGCTCGGCGTTTGTAAAAGCTGTCCGCTGGAGGGCAGGAAGCGACGGTGTTTAACGCTGTGGAGGAGAGGGCGGGCCGGCAGGGAGAGCAGCCCAGCTGGCCAAGGGCGCGCGGGGACTCCTGGTCCTTGGAGTCCACCGCTGTCGCTCGCAGCCCTGCCGGTCAGTCCAGGTAAGGCCCCCTACTCAGTTCTGCAGGCCGCTACAATCCGCGAAGCGGGACCGGCGAAGCGGGTCCGGCGCGGCGTGGCGGCTGTAGCAGGCTTACACCAGGTTCCTCAGTAGCGTGGATTGTGCCTTAGAAGGGCTCGGCATTTGTAAAAGCTGTCAATGGTAATCTCTCAAGTTTTTCGATGCTCAGGATTGTATAGTCTGCTCCTTTCTGTGCCAAGCTGATTTGTTTATCAGTAAGGTTAAAAATGGAAAATAATGACGTTGTGTTGATTAAACGCCAAGGCACATAGCCTGAACGAAGATTTTGCAGCGTCCAGCCCAATTGTACAATAGAACGTAATTGAGATTGGCCATGCTGTAACATTAGCAAGTCTCTGTCTATTATGTCAAAGGCAGAAGATACAATATTGTCCAACGAATATATTCTGGAGGACAGAGTCATTAACCCATTGTCCACTACAGAAAGTGATTTCTCCAAATTAATACGATCAATTTCTCGTATTTTTTCAGCTGTTTCAATTTGTGTGACTTTCCAAGCCTCGTTGTACGCAGCATAGATGCTGGCCGCTATGAAACGTTTTTGACGCTGTTTGCGTGGTCCAAGAATGAAATCGCGCAAATCAGCACCATCTTTAAGTAAAGACAAGTGTTGCTTAATTTCAGCCAGTGTGGATGTTCCTAACCATTCGAGGCAGAGTTTCCCTACACTGTATGTTGTTACTATCCCTGGATGTTGTCTCTGGGAGTATCTAGGGTCTTGTCCGGTCTTTTTTAACCCCTGTGTTTTGTTCAGGAATCTATCTTGACAGTTGTTTGTGTCTGTAGGCCAGATTAACCACTTTTTCCAATCAGGATGTGTGCTGTTAAAATGTAAAATTTTAGTTACGTCTATCTCAATATCTGCTGTTGCATTCTCAGGTATTGGCTTCGGAATAGACGGTTTGTTAAGGTCTTTGATCTTAGCTAGGCCAAGACAGGATGTTTGGTGAATTGTGTCATTTAAAAATATCATTTGTTCAGGTATCATGCAGGTTCTGAATAGTGCTTCAAGGCCTTGTACCTGCCAATCTTTTGTACCCCAAATGGTTTTTGTTTCAATGTTATTTTTCCAATAATCAAAACCAAATGTCATCATTTTTTCATAAAATGCCTCTGAATATATTAATTTAGTGTTTGTCAGCATTGTTTTCATTCCTGTTTTATCTAACAGTTTGTAATAAAACGTTTCTGCATCACTGGTGTTAAACCCTGAGAAGTACTTGAATTTCTCAAAGAATGTCTTAGAACTGCTTTTAGGTGGTGTAGCACAATGTTCCCATTGATTATACTTAAAAACATTTCTAGGCTGTGCAGATTTATGCAAATAATGATCGCCATAATGTGTAAAACAGAATAACTGTTCATAACTAGACGAACCTTGTAAATAATCATGTTCTGTGAATCTAGCTGACATTACTAAATCAGACATCATGTCATTAATACTGTTAAAGTCCCAATCATCAGAGAATGTACTATGTTTTACAAAGTCACTTAAGGAAACCTTCAGTTGATGAGGATACTTCAGGATCTCGACCGGACCATAGATCTCATAGTCAGTTTTCTCCCATACTACCCCACCAGGTATTGGAATGGCTGTGACATTTACTGTTGACAGTTCTCTTTTCTTCACGTGGGATGATCTGTGTGGTTTGAGGACTAGGTTGATGTTCTGACTTGCTGTGCCCATTGTACTATATTTTCCCTCAATGAATTTTCCCAAACAAAGTACCATGATGAGCCAAAGCAGGAGGAAAAATACACCTAGACCGAACCAGAACTCTAACCAAGGGGAAATAAGGTAGATTTCCTTTAGTTGATGAAAGAGTTCCGTTGCTTTTTCTTTTAAAGTCTTTTTTGTTTCTGGCATCACTTCGGGGTCGTTTTGATCTTCAGAGAAGTTGTCAAAGTTGATGAAATAACCAGAGGCAGTTCTGTCAATTGTTGGGATTGATCTTTCAATCTGTCTCTCGGGAGCATTTTCTGATGCCACATTATTGTAGACTGGTGTTTCTTGACGAACTGTTTCAATCTGTGTCTCAAGAGGCACGAGTTCCATGGCATTATTGCATAGTCCTTCTCTGTGCACTGCAGGCTGATCGAATGTGATTAGTCTTTCAGTTTGAACCTCTTGGATTGTTGCAAGTTTGGGTATTCTGTTGTTTCTTGGGAGTCCACTGGGCCTACTGTTGATTATAGGCCACATGCTTGTGGTTTTACCAGCTCTATAGATACAACTCTGTTCTCCTTTTTACCATCAAGGGGCGGTAGTACTACTGATCTTGTTCCGGTGACTGCCAAGACAGGTACTGCTTTTCTGTAAGAAGGCCCAAATTCCTTCTTCACCGCTATTTTTTCTCTGACTAGATCCCCAATCTTTGGAATCCAGACAGGCCTTGCTGGGGCTGTTGCTTGTGGTGCCTCGTCAGTGGTAACTGGCTGTTGCTTTAACTTTATGTTGCTTAAGGATTTTCTTGTTTCATTCAGTTCCTGTAAAACAGCCAAACGATCTTTGATGTCAAAGTCTGTTTTCTTATCTTGTACCACTGATACCTGACTATCTAAGTCCTGAATTCTCATTCTAATTCCGAACAATAGTTCGTATGGGCTGAAACCTTTTAGAGATTTTCTTGGCAAATTGTTAAGACTGGTCTGGACACTTATTAAATGTTTGACCCACCCAGCGCCTGAACCTAATACCTTCGCTGTTATAGATCGCTTTATGTCTCGGTTTTTTCTTTCTACCACACTATTCCCTTCGGGGTGCGACGGACAAGAATACTGCAACCCAATTCCCATGCTGGCCATGGCCTCCTTTTAAGCTTGAGAGCTAAAAGCAGGACCCTGGTCAGAATGGAACGTGGTAATTGCGTATGTGCCGATAAAGACTCGCAGATCTTTTATAACCGTTCTAGCGTCAGCCGAGCGCTGGAGGCCATATTTTTTAAGTGTATTTAGCCTTAACGATGTACAATGGGACGTGTTTCTCTTTTTTGATAGCGTAGATAGATTGCCTAATGCTTTCTATTAGGGCTTCTGACACTACACTGGCCGGTTCTCCACTGCGATCTCTGTTGCAGTCTCCACAGTTTTTTGCAAACTCATGAATGCCTTCACTCATTTCCGGCCACCAGTACTCTGATTCTAACTCTCTCAGAGAGTCCCTGATTGTTTGGTGTCTCAGACCCAATCCCATGTGTGCTTCCTGTATGAGGAAGCCCCTCCGGTCCCTGTTTGGAATTACCCTATCCCCCACTCCAGGGATTCGAGCAAAAGGAACGGAGTTTGCATCGATTACGTATGCATAATTGAGTGGATAGTTCACGGGTAGTGCTGCACAGTCGCCTTTTACGGTTGTTTTTACTGCCAGCATGGTTTCCCCGTCTATGTATTTTTCTGTACGCTTTTTTGTGGCTATGGAAGCCGGTTTAGTTACTTCCGCTGTGGCTGTATTAGCCAATGAATTCCCTGCAACGTGAACGCCATCAAGCTGAAGACTCTGTCCGTGTATCACGTGAGTCTTTTGTAGTTCTTTCTGTAAAAGAGCTACCTGTTTCCAGAGCAATTTATGCTTTATTGTGGCACCTGTGTCATCTTTGTAATCGTTTTCAATCCAACTCTGCAGTTTATTATTGTAAGAGTTGACGCATAAATGAGAATCGCACACGATAAGTGTCGGGAATTCACGTTCTGCATTTTCGAGCGCCATCTTTAAAGATCTGATTTCAGCTCTCTGAGCCGAACAGTTTCTTACTGATTCAGTTTTTGTTACTTTCGGTCTGAATTTACCGCACAGCTAACGACCTTTAACAATCGCACGGGCTGCATCGTAGGATTTGCTCTCTACGTTGAAATGCTGTACAAATCTATCTGTATAGATTATACAGGCGTACTGTGGGAGAGGCAGAAGTTCGAACGGCAGAGGATATTCTTCTTCATATTCTAAATCATTCAGTTCTTCGAATTGCGGGGCAAAATAGTATTTCACATCTTACGCTCCTAGAGAATCTACACACTGTATCCATTTCGGATCCAGTGACACTGTAGGCAGGTATACTGGGCTGAATAGCGCCTCGAAGGCGGATTCCGCTGTGAGGATAGTAATCCGTTTGCCGTGTGCTAGTTCTCGTTCATTTGCTAATGCAATTTGCACTGCTTTCACATTTCTTTCTGTGTGACTGAATGTTTTTTCTACTTGTGTGTACAAGTGAGATTTAATTGAAATTGGTACCTTTTCTCCCTCATAAGAGGTCAGGTACGTGAATCCGCATCCTCCTGGGATGACTCGGATTACAAGATCGCGTGTGTTGTCACGTGTATCTAATTTTGTTTTAGCTAACATGTCTGTTTGCAGTGATCTCAAAATTTCTGTGTGTTTTTGAGTCCAATTGATTTGTTTAAAATCAGGTTTAATTAGTTCGTAAAGAGGTTTAACCCTCTCTGCGTAATTTAGAATGTAAGTTCTTCCGAAATTCAGAAAACCTAGTATGGATTGTAAATTCTTCAGCGTTTTTGGAGCTTGGAGCACAGCGCACTTCTCTAAGAAGTTGTCCGCTAGGCTTTTCCCTTCACTTGATAATTCGTATCCTAAAAATAACACTGTCAGATGGGCAATTCGAGACTTTTTATAGTTGAATTTGTAACCCTCGTCTGCGAACCCAAGTATAATGGTGTTCACTCTTTTCAAGTGAGTATCCAAGTCATCGTCTGTGAGATAGATATCATCTACGTAAGATAATGCCTCATCATCATATATTTGTAGTAACTCTGTTACCCTAGCTGAGAATAGTCCTGGGCTGTTCTTGAACCCCTGTGGGAGTCGACAGAATTTTTCTGCGACCCAAATGCTGAGAAAGCGGTCAAGTATCTGCTTTCTGTTGCAATGTTTTGACAAAAGAAACCATTAGATATGTCTAAAGTTGTTTTATATTTTTTCCTAACTATGTTATTCGTTAGGGCTGCACTATGCGAGTTTTGTACTGCAAAAGTTTTACAACATGCATTAAGGTGTCTGTAGTCCAAAACTAGACAATATGAATTGTCTGGCTTGGAGACAGGAAACAAAGGATTGTTTATTTGAGAGGTGCATGTTTCAATCACCCCCTGGTATTCAAGTTGATCTAAGATCTCCCTGACTTGTTTTTTAGCTTCTTGCTTAATGGGATACTGCCGTTGGGCAGTTGGTTCACTTTTTAATTGGATTTTGTGAGGAGGTGAGTCCTCATCCCATCCTACATGATTTTTATATAATGCCGGTGCCTGGGCCACTGCCCATTTCCTTGCATAAGTATATTTTTTGTGAATCGGAATGTGATTCGAGAAGGCAGGCATAATCATTTATTCGCCACGAGGGCACTCCCTGACAAACTCTGGGGGCCAATCTTTTTCAGCTAACAGAATATCATAGCCTTTTGAGAGTTTATCCCAAAACAGACCCTTTATTTTCCTAGTCTTATCACCCTCTATACGCAATGTTATTTCGTATATTTTATGGGGCTCGCTAAGTCTGGTGTCGGCAGTTTCAACCTGAATGTATTCATTTGTGTCCACTGTCTCCGGATGACTCATCAAGATCTTGCAGGCTATACTGATTTCTGCTGCACTGTCTAACATTGTCAATGCCCACTCCCCGTTTTTCAACTGTGTCCTCAGTATTCTCGGCACGGTTGATAACTATTATACTGGCTACCTTCTTTTTTGGAAATTGAGATTTTTTACTCTGAGCAGGTTCCTTGTCTTTGGACTTGGTGTGCTCTCCTGGGTCTGACCGTCCTCTTCTTTCTGATTTCTGCGAAAAAGATCGAGAGGGACGTGTATCAATACTTTGATATCTATCAGGTTTTTTCAGATTATCCCTATTTCTAAGTTTGTATCTTTTCTCAGAGGGCTCCCTCTGGGAGACTGGTGTTCTCGAGTCAGAGTTCTTTCCCTCCGTCGAGGAGACCTTCCTCTGGACTGGGAAACTTTTTGCTTGGGAGTGGATTGTCTATTTCCATCCCAGCTCTTTTCAGGAGTGTTTGAATTATTTTTAATAAATAATTTTTCAGGATTTTCGAGCAGTTGGGGCTTTACTTGTTTCCCACCCAAGCTGTCTCTACCTAATTCTTCATAGCATTTCTCTATGATTCTGGCAAGCTCAACTGGCTGATCTGTTATATCTGTTTCCTTCAACTTCTGGCGGATCGCCACAGATGCTGCTTCTCCTTTTATGTTGGCTAATAATATAGCCGAGACCTGCTCGAAGTCTTTCAGTAATTTCATACCAAGACTTAAAGCAGGTTCTGGACCGTATTCATTTTGAATCTGTTTTAGTACATCTGGTATTACGGCCATAGACGGAACACCATGTGTTTTTGTGTAAATGGAAGCAAAGACTGTACCCCAAGTGTCACAGTCCTCCACGTGTGGTGCGATTCCCATAGGAAGGCAGATGGTCAAGATTCTGTGTTTCTCGATAGGGGTTGTATCCGGAAATACTGCCTCTATTTAAGTGATTTTCTGTGCTAACCAGAAAGGGATTTGTTCCCGTTTTACGGGTGTTTTACCAAGACATGACTGTATGTTCTGTGGTGTAATTTTATTAGTGTTCCCCTGATGAGGGGTCAGCTGTGGTACATTAACAGCTGGTTGGACTGTTGCAGTCCGCATTACATATTGGACTAATTGCCTATGTATTTTAATTAATGTTTTTAGCTGTACTAACAGCTCTTCGCTAGACATTTTTGCAATGTCCGGATGTGGTGTGTAGCTGGCTAGAACCGGCCACGTTGCTCCTGGTCTACCTAGTGGACCGAGCCTGGTAATATGATCATTATGTTTTAGGGTGTCATTAAACCAGAGCAGGTGCTCTTGGAATTTTAGTGGGATTTTCAGTCTCCTCGAAAGGTGCGTACTCTTCCGGAGGTTTCTCTATTTTGTAATAGTGAAACTCTTTTGTTCTAGCGTTTGCCGCTGGAAAGTTTATCCATGAATAGAATACCTCTGTCTGCCAATATTCGTGTGCCTCTATCACGAAAATCACTGTACCACCTTGTGGTGTCAGTCCGTTTTCTATAACTTTTAAAGTTATAGATTTTCTTAAATGTACCGGGATGATTATTGCATCCGGTTCAATCTGTAGGAGACTCGTGTCTTCCTCTATTAATAGGGTTGCCAGTCTAACTGCTTCCCTTTCTTCTTCACTGTCTGACATTTTATAAATGCAGGCTTTGCAGAGCAGGTCTCCAAGGAGACAAAGATTAGGTGCACAATATTTTGGAACACTGTATCCTTCAATGTTGAATAAACCAGAGCTTTACATAGGAATCTCTTCCTACTGAGTTCGGGCGGATTTTAACCTTTCACCCACTCCAGACGTCTATTGGAGTATTTACGGGAGAAAGGGGTCTGTGTGAAATATGCACGACTGAGTTACTCTAACGTCTTGCGTTAGTTTATCGCCTTACCAAACGTTGGGCGTCATGTAGTGTAGTTCCTATTTTCCCAATAGGCCCTGCGCATTGGAATAACATAAACAGTAGTATCGACGTAGAAGTGCGGATCTTCCAGGCCTCCACTGACTATGCTAAACTTAATTTGATTTGTTACCAACTAGCTCAGAGGTCACTGGAAACTTTCTTGACTGAATAGGAAGTGATCAGCTTCCCTGGCACAGCCAAGAAGGGATTCAGTTTTCCAACAACCGTGCAACATGACAACTTTGCTCCTCAGATCAAAAGTCAATCTCTAGGGTCGTGTGAAACAATAGACAGTTATTTTACTCAGTCAGTGGTTGTGCAGTTTACTTTCACAATATGTAGAGAATAGAGAGACGGGCGTTGTCAATAAAAGGTAACATTTATTGAACAGTCTTTCTTCTCGTACAAGAGAAATGAATTGCCACAATTGCAAGACTTGTTATTATAAATAGTACGTACAGTAAGATAAGTATTGCGAAATAATACTGTAAAAGCATTGATATGGTTTCTTAGCCATACAATGGTTTAAAAGGAATAAAACATATATACATTCATATATACATTTGGCTAAAATACTCAACTGGTGCTTCTAACTACGCCTACCCCAGTGTACCTGACCTAAGCATAATACTTGGGAGGGAAGTAAGTAAGTAGCTTTAAGTTAAGTTGGTTTTGCCAAGGTTTGCTTCAAGAATTCTCTCTTAAGGGTTTAGTCAACACCATACCTCTGGAATAGAATGATGGAGGTCTGGTATCTCCCTCAGGACTCGATATCCCAGTCACCCGCATGGGTAGACTAGAAACGCCAGAGCTGGATTTCTCTGCAGGAGAAAGACAGCGTCTCTTCTTCAGCGCGTCGAGGAGGAGGAGGGGCAGCGTTCCCGGGCAGCTTGCATCTGCTGGGCTCTTTGCAGGGGACGGCTGTTCAGCTCCTAAGTTCACCACACCATCGTTCGCTTGTTAGCAGCGATAGCAGTAGCGATAGCAGCTATGGTATCATCAGCATGACAGCTTCTTCAGCAGCAGCGAGTTAGCTGGCAGCATCAGCTTCAGCGAAACAACGGCAGACAGCAACACAGAAGCATTGATAGCTTCAGCACAGCGTTTGCTTAAGGCAACGTTGGTAATATTGATACCTGAAAGGTGCCTTGTTTGACGTAAGTTTTTGGACACAAGACGTCAATAAAGATGTCACTAGGAAGTGATCATTTATCAGTGCTCATTAGAGTTCTATTACTAATCAAAACACAGCAAGCGGGGATTTCCAGGTTTGCTGAGTTTTTATCTTGTTGAAGAACTCGGAGTGTTAATCTAGGAATCTCAGATAGTATCTTCTGCTATGTCATTGCACTAATTGGTTGCAAAGGAAGTGGCAGAGAAAGCTATTCTGGAATGTGGCTCTGTTCGTGTGAGGCCAGAGACGAGTTTCTGAATATTGCACTTGATCGGTTATGCCAATATAGGGAATAAATGGATTTATGGCCGAATAGGGGCATAAGGTCACAGTATCGATCAGGGTCCTAGATTAGAACGCCACAAATCCGCATCCTCCTGGCCAGCAGTGGCTTCCGCCAGCCCGAAGGATGCGGATTGACCGCAATCCTAATCAGCCCCTAAGTTTGGGATGGAAGGGCGGGATTCGTGGGACTCCTGCCCTCTCATAGCAAAAAGCAGTGTCCCGGGGGTAGGCATCCCGGGGCACTGCAGGAGCCGGCCCTGGGGCGTGGTGGTCCCAAGGGCCCTCGAGGGCTCCAGGCGTTGGGTCACGCAGTCTGCCTCCCACGATAAACAAAATCCTGGAGGTGGTGGTTCCCGGGGGCTTTAGGGGGGCCGTTGAGGTATCTACACTTCTAATTTTGCAGGGGGTGGGCTTGGAGCCCCCACAACTATTTGTTTTATAGCTCAGGGGGGTGGCTCTCAGTCTTGTATAGGAAACACTAATGTTGAGAAAATCTTCTGGTAAGATAAAGGATTTTGAAGTCCATTTTCGGGGTTTTTGTTGTTTTTTGCAGGCGTTAAAGCGACAACAATTTTAACTCTGTCTTTGTAAATATGTCACTAAGTTTTGTAATGTTGACAATCTCCTCTTCCATTTAAATAGGCAAGAAGTATTTATTGCAGTTCATTTTGAATTGTGAAACAACACTGTCTAATTGTGATTGATAAAGTGAATGAGTTGTGTACTTGTTTTCCTCGTAATGTGGATAGGGGCAGGTTTACAAATTCATTGCATTACTATTGCATTACTTTTAAGATGGGAAAAGTGATGCGAAAGTTGTGCAAGGGTGTTATAAATCTGGTTTGGTTTTTGAAAAAGAGAGCAGGGTGCATTTGTAGGGTAAGTGCAGGTTAGTGTAGGGGTAACAATTACTATTCTAAGTCCAGGGGGGTGCATCTGTAGGGTAAGTGCATGTTAGGGTAGGGGTAACAATTACTATTCTAACTCCAGGAGGGTGCATCTGTAGGCTATGTGTTGGATCCTGTATGAGTAACAATTACTATTGCAAATCCAGGGAATTGCATCTGTGGGGTATTTGTTGGATAGTGTATGAGTAACAATTACTATGAAAAAGAAAGGAGTTAAAGGAGAAGGAGACACGCACTTTCAGGGTGAACCTGGAAGTAGAGAAAGTGCCAAGAGCTGATTTCTGACGTGTTTAGGCTTGAGAACCTGGTTAATTATTAAATGGGGTCTGGCAGATCAGTGCGTACTTATTATGCAAGAAGCCTTTCAGGGTCTTTCGAGAGCAAGTCATCTTTAATAATTGCCTCTCACTGCATGTACTTGCAAGGTCATCTGATTTGCTCGTATGTTAAAAAATAGAAACTTTCTACACCTCTTTTTCATTGGTTGTGAAGCATTGTAAGAAGATGTATTACCGACCAATCCCTTTCCTTGCGCAGATTTTGACAAACATTTGTTTGGCTGTTGTGTGGTTAACTCAAACTTCCTGATCCTAATGTTGATTGGCTTGTTTTTTCTATGTGACTTTACGATACCCTCACCATGTATGTAACCCATTTTGTGACTCACTTTTTTTTACAATGTGTTTCAAACCCTTCTTGATAATATGCCCCCAGTTGTGGTAGGGTGTTTTTAATTTAAACTGTCTACTGTGCTTACGAGTTTGTTGACTGTGAAGGTATTTAAAAATATTATTCGATTTTCTATCCTATCATAATTGTGCTGACTTTTCTCCTTTAGCGTGGAGTACTTTGTCCTTTCATTAAATGTATAATTCTTCAAGCCATCCTTGAAAGAAAAATTCACAAGTTTTTAAAATATTTTTATTGAGTCTTTTATATTTATCACATGAGTGAAATGCAAAACCTTATTTCATTCATTGGTATCACGCGTTGGACCACATTTATTTTATTTTATCATAAGCACTCATTCCTTATGTTTACATTATATAAATGTTGCCCCATCATTTTTATTTAAATGTTTGTGCTTTTTTTACTTTCAGATAAAGTAGAATAGAAGTGCTACGACAAACACTCCCTCACTGCTTCATCTTTCTTTTTTTATGTACATTTCATTTCAATATTACATTTAACAATTATTTTTAAAAATGGAAAGAATTATTAACATTTGAAGCCACAATTATATTATTTTTTTCCAAAAAAGTGCTTGCGAAGATAATCCTACTGTTCTTCATAAGTGAAAATTGGTGAAAGCACTACTCAATATAAATATTTTTAGCTCATTTTCACTCTATAAGATAAAGAGTATTCTCTTTTATTCCAAAGTATTTCGTTTTTCCGTCAATAGTTTATTTATACTACATTTTGCAATCATTAAGAAATACTTTTATACTAAAAAATATTATTTATTATGTTTTGAAATCCTCTGTAGAAAGTCATCCAACTCCAGTTGAAGCATCATAAATTTATATATAAATTAAAATGTACATTAACAATATGATCCCTCTGTGGAAATGAAAGATACATTCAAGATGAATGCATCGCTCCTAATTATCACTTTGCACATAGTAATTCCTTAATTAACTTATATTTCTTGTAATGGTTGTTTCGTCAACTTGTTATTATATTCCATTTAAACTTAATCATACCACATTCTATAATCATTTAAATTATTTTGCTTTCTTTTTTAAAAATATCAAACATATACCCATTCAGATAAATTACCTGTCTTCGATATTCTTTCCTTCCTCCGTAGAACTTCATCCAACTCCTCTGGAAGGAAGATAATGTTTAATGTATTTTAACATATATGTTCCCTCTGAGGAAAAGAAAGATATTCTCAAGATGCTTCCGCAGCCCCAAATCATTACCTTGCTCATAGTTTCTTCCCCTGTATTGATTCTCTGAAACAAAACTAATTATCCCACGGTGTGTTGTATATACTTTTTGGTTACTTAATACTCTATGGGATCAATGTATTGCCCCTCCCACTTTTAAGTCACGTTTTTCAGTTGACATGTGTTCTCATTTCCACTGTTTTAGTACGTCATGTGTTTATGTAAACGTGCCTCTTTCCATACTTTTCAACTTTCATATAATTTCTAAAATGCTTTATTTAAATTTGTTTTCTTATTAAAGCATTTCTATAGGTTAATCTTTTTTTATTATGAGTAATAACATTCATTCCCCCTTTTTTTCGACTTATCATTCTAGTAACTGCCCTTTTTTTTTGTAAAACTTTTTTTTATTATTCTTCACTACCCTAAACCCCTATTTTCCCTGCATCCTGTGCCAGAGATACTCTCTATTAAACTTTGAGTATTCTAATTTAGATCTGGCTATTCATTTATTTAATTCCATTACTCCGAGTTTTAATACATTTATTTATATAATATTTTTAATCTTTCTTTATAAACTGCAAGGGATACTGTTATTTGTCTAGAATCACACTATGAATCAGTGCTCATTTGGCAAAATTGAGAGAGAATGATTTGGTTGGTAGATGTGTTTGCAAACTTTGCAGTTACATAAGTATATGTACTCTTGCAGTAAGCCAGGCTTTAGTGTATGCAGTGCTTCAAATTACTATGCATTATGCATGTAGTGGTGTAACCACTTTCAAACTTGTGCTTCATGCCTACAATTCCCCAGTCACTATCTTTATACTCCAGCAAACACAGTGTGACTGTTGTTGCAATTTCAAAATAAGTCTTTCAGTACTATGTAGTAATTCATTCACTAAAGTAAAAGTCAACCAAATAAGAATTCACCCAGTGTCTTTACTTATATTAATGTAATTATTCAGTCAGTAAGCATGTACTTATGATGTCAGCCAGGCTTTAGGGAATGGAGTGATTCAAAGTGCTATGTATTATGCATGTTGTGGTGTATTAACCTTCACATTTGTGCTTCAGGACTACAATTCCCCATTCACTATACATACCAGGGGTCTCCAACTAGTAGCTCGGGAGCTACTGGTAGCTCACCAGCACCCTGAAAGTATACATTAGTGTATAATAAAGAAGGTAGTACTACTCATTTCACTACCCTTAAGAGTTACAGACAGATAAACCAATGGCAGGGGCTGTTGATGAGGGAAGCAGGCTCCACTGGAAGATTCCATAAGGTAAGGGTACAGGGGTGTGTGCAGAATATACCACTTTATTAACAAAACTATGTAAGAAGATTGCAACAGATATAATCACAAATAGGGTACATGAAGGGAATCAAAAGTGATAACTGAATCAAATGAAAAATGCACCCACAAACTGCCTGGCCAAATTTGGGCCACTGTGGTAGTGTCTAGATCTGTGATATCAGATATTTTCCAGGTTTGCCTAATGTTTGCATGAAGATAACATTGTTCCTGCACTTTATTGACTGTTACATTAGGCACTTACCTGCAGACTAAATCTGTGAAATCTTCCTTGAATGCTCTTTATTTTGGGAAAATTTTAGAACATGAGATAAAATTATACATAGCTGGTACATAATTGCATTTATTTGACATACAGTACAGCCAGATCAACTCTGCCTCATCTTCCTGCTTCCACACCCTCCACCTCCTACGTAAGGCCGACAAATGGATCTCATCAAACACAGAAAGACTGCCACTCACGCCCTGGTCACCAGCAGGCTCGACTACCGCAACACACTCTATGCCGGAGTAAACAAAAACCTCACTTGCAAGCTACAAAACACCCAAAACACTGCCACAAGACTGGTCCTCAACCTGCCAAGACACTGCCTTATCTCCCAGCACCTGTGCACACTCCACTGGCTCCCCATCGAAGATAGAGCCACCTTCAAGATGCTGACCCACGCTCACAAGGCCCTCCATGACACTGGACCAGCATACCTGAACAGCCGACTCAAATTTCACACACCCAAAAGAACCCTACGATCAGCCCAGCTCTCCTACGCCGTGGTCCCCCGCACCAGAAAGACACGATCAGGTGGCCGCTCCTTCTCCTTCCGCACGGCCAGAGCCTGGAATGACCTTACGCTCCACCTCTGACAGACAACATCGCTCCCCATCTTTGCAAGAAACCTCAAACCTGGCTCTTCGACAAACTCTCCTTGATGGACTGGAACTTGCGACCCACCTGCGCTTAACAAACACCTGATTGATTGAGTACAAGTTAAATCATTAGATAAAATCTTGTTTGATCATCTGTATTTTAAACAAGAATGTGTGTATTAGGCAAGCAGTAACATTATATCAAAGTACTTTGGATGGAAGATAGCACTTCATATGAGTAGAAATTTGGTTCAGATCCCAGACAGATTTATTTCCAGCGCATAGTATACAACCATGGCATCATACATATGCCTGGTCTAGAACAGCAGCCAGTCCACTAGAGATGTTAGGGTCGGAAAGGAAACCCACTTTCCATGACTGGACCATGATTGCAAGCCACGTTGGCTCCACTTCAAGGGTTTTATTGAGGACTAGTTGCAGTATAGCATTGCCTGTGTAGAAGAAACTTTATAGATGGCAGACAAAGTGCATTCTCCCCCCGCCACACTGCATGCTTTACAAGGACCCAACCCCACATCAAACTCGGGAGTCGTACTTGATTTTCTGCAGTGTGCTGCTTGTTTATTAAAATTTAAGTTCTCTGGTCAATTACCTCATTGACCCACCAATCTCTTTATTTATTCGTACATATTCAAATACAGTATTTAGGAATAAACTTGCACTTATAATACAATATATACATTCACCGCCCATTCCACTGGGCCTTTTATTTGACTTCAGGGTTGCGCCAGCAGGCCACAATCCAGATCACCTGCCCCATACGTGAACCCCCTTCTGGTCAACAGAGCCGCAGGTGAGGAAAGCGCCCACTTGGGCAACCAGCGGCTTCTGGGGTAGGGCTGAAAAGCCAAGGCCACCAGCAGGTCGGCCCCAACTCTCCCGCCAGCCCAGAGTCCATACTGATTTAGCAAACCTGTTCAGAGTTAACTGTCTCTAGACAAGAAGTTCCCGTGGTATTCTTGTCCGGAACCCCGCTACTGCCCTAATCGAATCCTTATTAATAGGGATGGGTGGGTGGGTGTCTTCTCTTGGAGACGTCCGACTCCTGGATGATCAGCGGACAAAGAGGGGGCCTCTAGGCTGGTCGCGGGCTTTTAAGCCTCGCGCCCTACTAACACTTCCGGGGCGTACCTCGTCCTTTGTTCCCATTGGTCCTGACGCGACGCTCACTTCTGGGTCACGCAACCCGGAAGTGACCCGGCTCCGGGTCGGCCCTTTGGCTGCCACTAACGACGCCATTCCCCGATGGGGGTTGGCGCCTTCCATAGATGGCAGACAAAGTGCATTCTCCCCCCGCCACACTGCATGCTTTACAAGGACCCAACCCCACATCAAACTCGGAAGTCGTACTTGATTTTCTGCAGTGTGCTGCTTGTTTATTAAAATTTAAGTTCTCTGGTCAATTACCTCATTGACCCACCAATCTCTTTATTTATTCGTACATATTCAAATACAGTATTTAGGAATAAACTTGCACTTATAATACAATATATACATTCACCGCCCATTCCACTGGGCCTTTTATTTGACTTCAGGGTTGCGCCAGCAGGCCACAATCCAGATCACCTGCCCCATACGTTAACCCCCTTCTGGTCAACAGAGCCGCAGGTGAGGAAAGCGCCCACTTGGGCAACCAGCGGCTTCTGGGGTAGGGCTGAAAAGCCAAGGCCACCAGCAGGTCGGCCCCAACTCTCCCGCCAGCCCAGAGTCCATACTGATTTAGCAAACCTGTTCAGAGTTAACTGTCTCTAGACAAGAAGTTCCCGTGGTATTCTTGTCCGGAACCCCGCCACAGGACGAGGAGCTTACTGGCGGACTCGACCTCCCCCCCCTGCGCTCGAGAGCTTCGGAGACGGCTCCTAGGACTGTTTCTATAAATATCTCCATACCCGCCTCCGACAAGTGGACACCGTCCTTTGCATATAACTCCGGCCTTTCTGCCTGAATTAATTTATGGCGAATCGCTTTAATACTCGATTGTTTCAGGATTTCCGCCACCGATTGGTTCAGTCTTTTGACAGATCTGTTTATTGCCTTCATGGGTGCGCCCCGAGCCCACACGAGTCTCGGGATGACTTCCGACCATAGTACTATAGCTTCTGGGAAAATGTTTTTGATTGCTGCTAGGGTAGAAAACAGGGATTCCTTCACTTCTCTCCTCCCGCCTGGAATCATGTCGTTGCCTCCGCAGTGCAACACGAATACGTCTGGCGAAGGCATGCCTTTTGCCAGAGCCGCTTTTACATCCCTCGGGACGTCCGCTAGGCGCTGCCCGCCTATTCCCACCCAATGATGGTCACAACCTCGCATCATGGTCACCCTGTCCCTGAGTGTCTTTTCGAAGTGCGTCCCGGCCCTGCGAATGAAGGAGTGGCCGCACCAACAGATTTGGGTTCTCTTAGGGGAGGTACCTAAAGTAAATATGAAGAGTAAATGTGAAGAGATACAGGCAGTCGATTCTCACAAAAGGAACGCCAGCGAAAGATACGTCAGACTAATTGCGGGCGAATATAACGTTCATAACAAGATGATTTCCAGCGACCCAACCTTTTGATTACCTGTTCGGGTAGGCCTAGGCCAGCAGCCGTTGTCGCTGCTCCAATTCTAAACGAATGTGATGTAAATTCGGCCGGATCCACTCCGATCCGTGCCAAGGCCATTTTTACTACCCGAGTGAACTGGAACCTGGTAAGGGGTAACCCATTCTCATGGATCAAGAGTCTATCATCAGTTCCCTGGGGCCTAACTTGGAGAAATACCCTCAGCAAATTGACCGGACAGAAGGGCTCACCCTCTACTCTACCCAGTTGTAACCAGGTACCTCTACCCAGCGGATCCGTTTTCGATCTCCGCACCCTTAGCCGTAGGACACCTTTGGCCTCGATTATATCAGAGCACCTCAGACCCCCTTCCCTATCTGATTTAGAGGCCGGGAGTAATTCTGAAATTCTCAGAGCCCCACAAAAGGCTAAGGTATAGGCCACCCGGAACAACTGTGTCTCATACTGGGAGAAACATACGAAAGGGAGAGCTCCTAAGATTTTTATCAGTTTTTCTACATTTATCGGCCTCCTACAATCTTTCTCCCCGGGCGCTAGGCGCTCCCAACCTCTCATTGCTCTTCTAACTCTCTGGTCTTTAGTCGGATCAGACACCCCCCGTAGACCCGCATAAAATGCTAAAGCCGACAGCTGCCTTTTCATGAATGCTACCGACTTCGCTTGCTCTTTCTGCTGCACGATGAAGCCTAATACACTCTGGGGGGCAAAGATGTCCGCTACACCCACACCCCTCAGGTATGCCATATACGACTCCCATGACCTCTGATACATACTCATAGTCCTTGGAGCCAAGGATGCAGATATCAACTCGGGGGCTGTGGGGCACCAAACTTCCATAGCTCCGCTGGGAAGGCTGACATTGACGTCTCCGCCTGGGGCCAATGCTCCCGGAACTCTGTTAACTTAAAACGAGACAATGCATCAGCCGCTTTGTTTTCGACACCTGGAACATGTTTAGCAGTGAATTGGACATTATGGCTCAGGCATTGCAAAACCAATTCCTTCAACAACCTGAGTACCCAAGTACAGGTGGCCCTCTGGCTATTAATCACCATGACTACGGACATATTGTCTGACCAGAATACTATACTCTTGTTTGCCAGCAGATCTCCCCACAAGTGCAAAGCCACCACTATGGGGAAAAGTTCAAGGAAGGAAATGTTAGTAGTCAGGCCTCGCTCGATCCATTCATCTGGCCAGCACTGCATACACCATTTTTGACCGAATATAGCTCCGAAACCAATACTACCTGCAGCGTCGGTGAACAGCTCAAGATCCGTATTAGAAGAACAGGCTGCTCGCCACAATACCGTGCCATTGAAGTCCCTCAAAAAACTTCTCCAAATCATAAGATCCTCTCTAACTGTGGCTGAGAGCCTCACTCTGTGGTGTTTGGCCCGCAGTCCAGACATCGCCCTCGCTATACTCCTGGAGAAGGCCCTGCCCATAGGAATGACCCGCAGAGCAAAGTTTAGTTGACCCAAAAGAACTTGTAGCTGATGTAAGGTTACCTTCCTTGCTCCCAGGCAGCCATCAATAGCGGCCCTAAAGGCATCGACCTTGACTTTTGGCAGCCTGCACACTCCTGCTGTCGTATCGATTTCTATGCCCAGGAAGGTCAAACACGTGGTCGGACCTTCGGTTTTTTCCGCCGCCAAAGGTACTCCGAGCGCCTCAGCCAAGCGCTGGAAGCCCAGCAGGGCCTTCCTGCACGACTGGGAACCCTCGGGACCCATGAACAGAAAATCGTCCAGGTAGTGGACTACAGCATGTGAGTTGTCCGAGGTCAGAAACTGTTCAACCGCCCATTCTAGGAACCTTGCGAAAGTCTCGAAAACTGCACAGGCAATAGAACACCCCATAGGCATGCACAAATCCAGAAAATAGTTACCGTCGAATGTGAAGCCCAAGAACCTGGTGTCGTCCGGGTGCACGGGCAGTAATCGAAAGGCTGATTCAATATCGGCTTTAGCCATTAGAGCTCCCTCCCCTAATGCCTGCAATTTCTCAATAGCCGTGTCAAATTTGGTATACTTAACTGAGCACAGGTCCGGATCTAACTTATTGTTGACTGAAAGCCCTGGGGGACTCGACAGATTATGGATCAGACGGAATTTACCCTCCTCCTTTTTCGGAACTAGACCCAAAGGGGAGCAAACCAGATTATGGGTAGGTGGTTCTGTGAAAGGACCCCCAACCCGCCCCAACGCTACCTCCTTCATGATCTTTTCTCGAGCTGCCTCCATATTTCGCAACACTGAGCTCTGATTGCGAGGTGGGACATTGGAAGGTGGGGCTGAAGACGGGATGCGAAAGCCAATTGTAAAACCCTGCCGTAGGAATTGAGCCTCCCCAAGATTATCGTATTTACTGAGGAGGTGTGTCAGGACATGCCGTTTAATTGGAGTTGGTAGTTTTGTCGGGGGTCTTAGCTGGCTTTCCTTTTGGGGCACTGTGGCTGGTTTGTTCTTTGGGGTTACTGGTTTTCTTAAAACACCTAATCTCGGGATGAGAGGTACCCCCGCAGTAGGAACAGCAGTGTTTGAATTTACACGAGACCCCCCTGGTACACTCATTTCTATTAAACTGCCAGCAGGCCTGTTTTTTCTCACCGATCCCTTTGTCAGTCCGAAAGGACTGGCCCTGAGTTGAGGGCACTGGGGTAGGCGTTGAAGGGGTGGAATAAAAGACTGTATGCCACAAATTAATCTCCCGTTGGTCCCATGCTATACCCGGGTGAACTGCCTTCATCTGCCTGAACATTTTATCGTATTTCAGCCACCCCTGGCCTGGAAACTCCGTTGCCGCTCCATGTATCAATGATATATAACTCATCATTTGTGGGCCTAAAACAGGATATTTTTCAAGCATAACAGCGGCGTATATTGCAAATCCCGTGATCCAATTCTTCATGGACCATTCTACCCATGATTTCTTCTGATTGTAATCTCCCTCCTTTCCGGCTTTGGGCTTTCCGGCCGCCACCCCCGCGTTGATAAGGTCGAACACTTCTATGTATTCGCCTCTGAGTATCCTGTCCTTCATATCTACTGGCACATGCCAAGTTATCCCCGCGGATGGCGATAAGGTCATCGAGGAAGAACCAAACATTAGAGGGCTGAAAGCTAATAATGGGGAACCGCTGGTTGCCCCCCAAGCCCTCCCTGCATCTGGCCATTAGAGGGACCCGGAACCTCACCCACTGCATTCGCCCTTGAGCCCTGACTTGGACACCCTAGATTAGAGAAAGCGGTCATCGCTAAGGGGGACCCGTGAGCTGAGTAAGCAGGAAACATTGAGCTCACCGGGCTGCTACCTATCGCCTGACCATGTGACCCATATAATTGCATCCCTGGTAACTGAGCGACCCCCCCGGGCTGAACCCAAACTTGCGACACTCCGCTACCCGGCTGTGCCACTACTGGCGGTAACATACCGTGCGGACCGGACCCCCCCACAGAAGTGACGGGAACCCTCCTATCAATGCTCTTTATTTTGGGAAAATTTTAGAACATGAGATAAAATTATACATAGCTGGTACATAATTGCATTTATTTGACATACAGTACAGCCAGATCAACTCTGCCTCGTCTTCC
>NW_028248616.1:0-76000 GCF_964263255.1 Lissotriton vulgaris
ACTCCGGACCTGTCGAACGATCCCAAAATGGTCAATATGGATGAAATTTTAAATTTAATCATTTGTACTCTAAATGACTGTTGGATGTGAATTATGACTTTGTCAACTAAAATAAGTGTGTTTAAAGTCATTTCTGTGCCTGAAACGGGTCAAAATTGAAGCTTTTGAGTAAGCAAAACTCTGTAAAAATGGCAATTTTGGTCACTGTGAGGGTTTAAAAAGTGGTTATTCAACATGAGGCACGATCCAATTGACATTTTGAATCATTTTTGGTACAGTCCAAAAAATCAATTTTCGGATGAAAAACGATGACTCCGGACCTGTCGAACGATCCCAAAATGGTCAATATGGATGAAATTTTAACATTTAATCTTTTGACTCTAAATACCTGTTCGATGTGAATTATGACTTTGTCAACTAAAATAAGTGTGTTTAAAGTCATTTCTGTGCCTGAAACGGGTCAAATTGAATCTTTTGAGTAAGCAAAACTCTGTTAAAAATGGCAATTTGGTCACTGTGAGGGTTAAAAAGTGGTTTATTCAACATGAGGCACGATCCAATTGACATTTTGAATCATTTTTGGTACAGTCCCAAAAAATCAATTTTCGGATGAAAAACGATGACTCCGGACCTGTCGAACGATCCCAAAATGGTCAATATGGATGAAATTTTAACATTTGATCTTTCGACTCTAAATGACTGTTGGATGTGAATTATGGACTTTGTCAACTAAAATAAGTGTGTTTTAAAGTCATTTCTGTGCCTGAAACGGGTCAAAATTGAAGCTTTTGAGTAAGCAAAACTCTGTAAAAATGGCAATTTTGGTCACTGTGAGGGTTTAAAAGTGGTTATTCAACATGAGGCACGATCCAATTGACATTTTGAATCATTTTTGGTACAGTCCAAAAAAATCAATTTTCGGATGAAAACGATGACTCCGGACCTGTCGAACGATCCCCAAAATGGTCAATATGGATGAAATTTTAACATTTAATCGTTTGACTCTAAATGACTGTTGGATGTGAATTATGACTTTGTCAACTAAAATAAGTGTGTTTTAAAGTCATTTCTGTGCCTGAAACGGGTCAAAATTGAAGCTTTTGAGTAAGCAAAACTCTGTAAAAATGGCAATTTTGGTCACTGTGAGGGTTTAAAAAGTGGTTATTCAACATGAGGCACGATCCAATTGACATTTTGAATCATTTTTGGTACAGTCCAAAAAATCAATTTTCGGATGAAAAACGATGACTCCGGACCTGTCGAACAATCCCAAAATGGTCAATATGGATGAAATTTTAACATTTAATCTTTTGACTCTAAATGACTGTTCGATGTGAATTATGACTTTGTCAACTAAAATAAGTGTGTTTAAAGTCATTTCTGTGCCTTGAAACGGGTCAAAATTGAAGCTTTTGAGTAAGCAAAACTCTGTAAAAATGGCAATTTTGGTCACTGTGAGGGTTTAAAATGTGGTTATTCAACATGAGGCACGATCCAATTGACATTTTGAATCATTTTTGGTACAGTCCAAAAAATCAATTTTCAGATGAAAAACGATGACTCCGGACCTGTCGAACGATCCCAAAATGGTCAATATGGATGAAATTTTAACAATTTAATCTTTCGACTCTAAATGACTGTTGGATGTGAATTATGACATTGTCAACTAAAATAAGTGTGTTTAAAGTCATTTCTGTGCCTGAAACGGGTCAAAATTGAAGCTTTTGAGTAAGCAAAACTCTGTAAAAATGGCAATTTTCGTCACTGTGAGGGTTTAAAAAGTGGTTATTCAACATGAGGCACGATCCAATTGACATTTTGAATCATTTTTGGTACAGTCCAAAAAATCAATTTTCGGATGAAAAACGATGACTCCGGACCTGTCGAACGATCCCAAAATGGTCAATATGGATGACATTTTACCATTTAATCGTTTGACTCTAAATGACTGTTGGATGTGAATGATGACTTTGTCAACTAAAATAAGTGTGTTTAAAGTCATTTCTGTGCCTGAAACGGGTCAAAATTGAAGCTTTTGAGTAAGCAAAACTCTGTAAAAATGGCAATTTTGGTCACTGTGAGGGTTTAAAAAGTGGGTTATTCAACATGAGGCACGATTCAATTGACATTTTGAATCATTTTTGGTACTGTCCAAAAAATCAATTTTCGGATGAAAAACGATGACTCCGGACCTGTCGAACAATCCCAAAAATGGTCAATATGGATGAAATTTTAACATTTAATCTTTTGACTCTAAATGACTGTTGGATGTGAATTATGACTTTGTCAACTAAAATAAGTGTGTTTAAAGTCATTTCTGTGCCTGAAACGGGTCAAAATTGAAGCTTTTGAATAAGCAAAACTCTGCAAAAATGGCAATTTTGGTCACTGTGAGGGTTTAAAAAGTGGTTATTCAACATGAGGCACGATCCAATTGACATTTTGAATCATTTTTGGTACAGTCCAAAAAATCAATTTTAGGATGAAAAACGATGACTCCGGACCTGTCGAACGATCCCAAAATGGGCAATATGGATGAAATTTTAACATTTAATCTTTTGACTCTAAAATGACTGTTGTATGTGAATTATGACTTTGTCAACTAAAATATGTGTGTTTAAAGTCATTTCTGTGCCTGAAACGGGTCAAAATTTAAGCTTTTGAGTAAGCAAAACTCTGTAAAAATGGCAATTTTGGTCACTGTGAGGGTTTAAAAAGTGGTTATTCAACATGAGGCACGATCCAATTGACATTTTGAATCATTTTTGGTACAGTCCAAAAAATCAATTTTCGGATGAAAAACGATGACTCCGGACCTGTCGAACGATCCCAAAATGGTCAATATGGATGAAATTTTAACATTTAATCGTTTGACTCTAAATGACTGTTGGATGTGAATTAGACTTTGTCAACTGAAATAAGTGTGTTTTAAAGTCATTTCTGTGCCTGAAACGGGTCAAAATTGAAGCTTTTGAGTAAGGCAAAACTCTGTAAAAATGGCAATTTTGGTCACTGTGAGGGTTTAAAAAGTGGTTATTCAACATGAGGCACGATTCCAATTGACATTTTGAATCATTTTTGGTACAGTCCAAAAAATCAATTTTCGGATGAAAAACGATGACTCCGGACCTGTCGAACGATCCCAAAATGGGCAATATGGATGAAATTTTAACATTTAATCTTTCAACTCTAAATGACTGTTGGATGTGAATTATGACTTTGTCAACTAAAATAAGTGTGTTGTGCCTGAAACGGGTCAAAATTGAAGCTTTTGAGTAAGCAAAACTCTGTAAAAATGGCAATTTTGGTCACTGTGAGGGTTTAAAAAGTGGTTATTCAACATGAGGCACGATCCAATTGACATTTTGAATCATTTTTGGTACAGTCCAAAAAATCAATTTTCGGATGAAAAACGATGACTCCGGACCTGTCGAACGATCCCAAAATGGTCAATATGGATGAAATTTTAACATTTAATCTTTCGACTCTAAATGACTGTTGGATGTGAATTATGACTTCGTCAACGAAAATAAGTGTGTTTAAAGTCATTTCTGTGCCTGAAACGGGTCAAAATCGAAGCTTTTGAGTAAGCAAAACTCTGTAAAAATGGCAATTTTGGTCACTGTGAGGGTTTAAAAAGTGGTTATTCAACATGAGGCACGATCCAATTGACATTTTGAATCATTTTTGGTACAGTCCAAAAAATCAATTTTCGGATGAAAAACGATGACTCCGGACCTGTCGAACGATCCCAAAATGGTCAATATGGATGAAATTTTAACATTTAATCGTTTGACTCTAAATGACTGTTGGATGTGAATTATGACTTTGTCAACTAAAATAAGTGTGTTTAAAGTCATTTCTGTGCCTGAAACGGGTCAAAATTGAAGCTTTTGAGTAAGCAAAACTCTGTAAAAATTGCAATTTTGGTCACTGTGAGGGTTCAAAAAGTGGTTATTCAACATGAGGCACGATCCAATTGACATTTTGAATTTTTTTTGGTACGTCCAAAAAATCAATTTTCGGATGAAAAACGATGACTCCGGACCTGTCGAACGATCCCAAAATGGTCAATATGGATGAAATTTTAACATTTAATCTTTTGACTCTAAATGACTTTTGGATGTGAATTATGACTTTGTCAACTAAAATAAGTGTGTTTAAAGTCATTTCTGTGCCTGAAACGGGTCAAAATTGAAGCTTTTGAGTAAGCAAAACTCTGTAAAAATGGCAATTTTGGTCACTGTGAGGGTTAAAATGTGGTTATTCAACATGAGGCACGATCCAATTGACATTTTGAATCATTTTTGGTACAGTCCAAAAAATCAATTTTCGGATGAAAAACGATGACTCCGGACCTGTCGAACGATCCCAAAATGGTCAATATAGATGAAATTTTAACATTTAATCGTTTGACTCTAAATGACTGTTGGATGTGAATTATGACTTTGTCAACTAAAATAAGTGTGTTTAAAGTCATTTCTGTGCCTGAAACGGGTCAAAATTTAAGCTTTTGAGTAAGCAAAACTCTGTAAAAATGGCAATTTTGGTCACTGTGAGGGTTTAAAAAGTGGTTATTCAACATGAGGCACGATCCAATTGACATTTTGAATCATTTTTGGTACAGTCCAAAAAATCAATTTTCGGATGAAAAACGATGACTCCGGACCTGTCGAACGATCCCAAAATGGTCAATATGGATGAAATTTTAACATTTAATCATTTGACTCTAAATGACTGTTGGATGTGAATTATGACTTTGTCAACTAAAATAAGTGTGTTTAAAGTCATTTCTGTGCCTGAAACGGGTCAAAATTGAAGCTTTTGAGTAAGCAAAACTCTGTAAAAATGGCAATTTTGGTCACTGTGAGGGTTTAAAAAGTGGTTATTCAACATGAGGCACGATCCAATTGACATTTTGAATCATTTTTGGTACAGTCCAAAAAATCAATTTTCGGATGAAAAACGATGACTCCGGACCTGTCGAACGATCCCAAAATGGTCAATATGGATGAAATTTTAACATTTAATCTTTTGACTCTAAATACCTGTTCGATGTGAATTATGACTTTGTCAACTAAAATAAGTGTGTTTAAAGTCATTTCTGTGCCTGAAACGGGTCAAAATTGAATCTTTTGAGTAAGCAAAACTCTGTAAAAATGGCAATTTTGGTCACTGTGAGGGTTTAAAAAGTGGTTATTCAACATGAGGCACGATCCAATTGACATTTTGAATCATTTTTGGTACAGTCCAAAAAATCAATTTTCGGATGAAAAACGATGACTCCGGACCTGTCGAACGATCCCAAAATGGTCAATATGGATGAAATTTTAACATTTGATCTTTCGACTCTAAATGACTGTTGGATGTGAATTATGACTTTGTCAACTAAAATAAGTGTGTTTAAAGTCATTTCTGTGCCTGAAACGGGTCAAAATTGAAGCTTTTGAGTAAGCAAAACTCTGTAAAAATGGCAATTTTGGTCACTGTGAGGGTTTAAAAAGTGGTTATTCAACATGAGGCACGATCCAATTGACATTTTGAATCATTTTTGGTACAGTCCAAAAAATCAATTTTCGGATGAAAAACGATGACTCCGGACCTGTCGAACGATCCCAAAATGGTCAATATGGATGAAATTTTAACATTTAATCGTTTGACTCTAAATGACTGTTGGATGTGAATTATGACTTTGTCAACTAAAATAAGTGTGTTTAAAGTCATTTCTGTGCCTGAAACGGGTCAAAATTGAAGCTTTTGAGTAAGCAAAACTCTGTAAAAATGGCAATTTTGGTCACTGTGAGGGTTTAAAAAGTGGTTATTCAACATGAGGCACGATCCAATTGACATTTTGAATCATTTTTGGTACAGTCCAAAAAATCAATTTTCGGATGAAAAACGATGACTCCGGACCTGTCGAACAATCCCAAAATGGTCAATATGGATGAAATTTTAACATTTAATCTTTTGACTCTAAATGACTGTTCGATGTGAATTATGACTTTGTCAACTAAAATAAGTGTGTTTAAAGTCATTTCTGTGCCTGAAACGGGTCAAAATTGAAGCTTTTGAGTAAGCAAAACTCTGTAAAAATGGCAATTTTGGTCACTGTGAGGGTTTAAAATGTGGTTATTCAACATGAGGCACGATCCAATTGACATTTTGAATCATTTTTGGTACAGTCCAAAAAATCAATTTTCAGATGAAAAACGATGACTCCGGACCTGTCGAACGATCCCAAAATGGTCAATATGGATGAAATTTTAACATTTAATCTTTCGACTCTAAATGACTGTTGGATGTGAATTATGACTTTGTCAACTAAAATAAGTGTGTTTAAAGTCATTTCTGTGCCTGAAACGGGTCAAAATTGAAGCTTTTGAGTAAGCAAAACTCTGTAAAAATGGCAATTTTGGTCACTGTGAGGGTTTAAAAAGTGGTTATTCAACATGAGGCACGATCCAATTGACATTTTGAATCATTTTTGGTACAGTCCAAAAAATCAATTTTCGGATGAAAAACGATGACTCCGGACCTGTCGAACGATCCCAAAATGGTCAATATGGATGAAATTTTAACATTTAATCTTTCGACTCTAAATGACTGTTGGATGTGAATTATGACTTTGTCAACTAAAATAAGTGTGTTTAAAGTCATTTCTGTGCCTGAAACGGGTCAAAATTGAAGCTTTTGAGTAAGCAAAACTCTGTAAAAATGGCAATTTTGGTCACTGTGAGGGTTTAAAAAGTGGTTATTCAACATGAGGCACGATCCAATTGACATTTTGAATCATTTTTTGTACAGTCCAAAAAATAAATTTTCGGATGAAAAACGATGACTCCGGACCTGTCGAACGATCCCAAAATGGTCAATTTGGATGAAATTTTAACATTCAATCTTTTGACTCTAAATGACTGTTGGATGTGAATTATGACTTTGTCAACTAAAATAAGTGTGTTTAAAGTCATTTCTGTGCCTGAAACGGGTCAAAATTGAAGCTTTTGAGTAAGCAAAACTCTGTAAAAATGGCAATTTTGGTCACTGTGAGGGTTTAAAAAGTGGTTATTCAACATGAGGCACGATCCAATTGACATTTTGAATCATTTTTGGTACAGTCCAAAAAATCAATTTTCGGATGAAAAACGATGACTCCGGACCTGTCGAACGATCCCAAAATGGTCAATATGGATGACATTTTACCATTTAATCGTTTGACTCTAAATGACTGTTGGATGTGAATGATGACTTTGTCAACTAAAATAAGTGTGTTTAAAGTCATTTCTGTGCCTGAAACGGGTCAAAATTGAAGCTTTTGAGTAAGCAAAACTCTGTAAAAATGGCAATTTTGGTCACTGTGAGGGTTTAAAAAGTGGTTATTCAACATGAGGCACGATCCAATTGACATTTTGAATCATTTTTGGTACAGTCCAAAAAATCAATTTTCGGATGAAAAACGATGACTCCAGACCTGTCGAACAATCCCAAAATGGTCAATATGGATGAAATTTTAACATTTAATCTTTTGACTCTAAATGACTGTTGGATGTGAATTATGACTTTGTCAACTAAAATAAGTGTGTTTAAAGTCATTTCTGTGCCTGAAACGGGTCAAAATTGAAGCTTTTGAGTAAGCAAAACTCTGTAAAAATGGCAATTTTGGTCACTGTGAGGGTTTAAAAAGTGGTTATTCAACATGAGGCACGATCCAATTGACATTTTGAATCATTTTTGGTACAGTCCAAAAAATCAATTTTAGGATGAAAAACGATGACTCCGGACCTGTCGAACGATCCCAAAATGGGCAATATGGATGAAATTTTAACATTTAATCTTTTGACTCTAAATGACTGTTGTATGTGAATTATGACTTTGTCAACTAAAATAAGTGTGTTTAAAGTCATTTCTGTGCCTGAAACGGGTCAAAATTTAAGCTTTTGAGTAAGCAAAACTCTGTAAAAATGGCAATTTTGGTCACTGTGAGGGTTTAAAAAGTGGTTATTCAACATGAGGCACGATCCAATTGACATTTTGAATCATTTTTGGTACAGTCCAAAAAATCAATTTTCAGATGAAAAATGATGACTCCGGACCTGTCGAACGATCCCAAAATGGTCAATATGGATGAAATTTTAACATTTAATCTTTTGACTCTAAATGACTGTTCAATGTGAATTATGACTTTGTCAACTAAAATAAGTGTGTTTAAAGTCATTTCTGTGCCTGAAACGGGTCAAAATTGAAGCTTTTGAGTAAGCAAAAGTCTGTAAAAATGGCAATTTTGGTCACTGTGAGGGTTTAAAAAGTGGTTATTCAACATGATGCACGATCCAATTGACATTTTGAATCATTTTTGGTACAGTCCAAAAAATCAATTTTCGGATGAAAAACGATGACTCCGGACCTGTCGAACGATCCCAAAATGGTCAATATGGATGACATTTTACCATTTAATCGTTTGACTCTAAATGACTGTTGGATGTGAATGATGACTTTGTCAACTAAAATAAGTGTGTTTAAAGTCATTTCTGTGCCTGAAACGGGTCAAAATTGAAGCTTTTGAGTAAGCAAAACTCTGTAAAAATGGCAATTTTGGTCACTGTGAGGGTTTAAAAAGTGGTTATTCAACATGATGCACGATCCAATTGACATTTTGAATCATTTTTGGTACAGTCCAAAAAATCAATTTTCGGATGAAAAACGATGACTCCGGACCTGTCGAACGATCCCAAAATGGTCAATATGGATGACATTTTACCATTTAATCGTTTGACTCTAAATGACTGTTGGATGTGAATGATGACTTTGTCAACTAAAATAAGTGTGTTTAAAGTCATTTCTGTGCCTGAAACGGGTCAAAATTGAAGCTTTTGAGTAAGCAAAACTCTGTAAAAATGGCAATTTTGGTCACTGTGAGGGTTTAAAAAGTGGTTATTCAACATGAGGCACGATCCAATTGACATTTTGAATCATTTTTGGTACAGTCCAAAAAATCAATTTTCGGATGAAAAACGAGGACTCCGGACCTGTCGAACAATCCCAAAATGGGCAATATGGATGAAATTTTAACATTTAATCTTTCGACTCTAAATGACTGTTGGATGTGAATTATGACTTTGTCAACTAAAATAAGTGTGTTTAAAGTCATTTCTGTGCCTGAGACGGGTCAAAATTGAAGCTTTTGAGTAAGCAAAACTCTGTAAAAATGGCAATTTTGGTCACTGTGAGGGTTTAAAAAGTGGTTATTCAACATGAGGCACGATCCAATTGACATTTTGAATCATTTTTGGTACAGTCCAAAAAATCAATTTTCAGATGAAAAACGATGACTCCGGACCTGTCGAACGATCCCAAAATGGTCAATATGGATGAAATTTTAACATTTAATCTTTTGACTCTAAATGACTGTTCAATGTGAATTATGACTTTGTCAACTAAAATAAGTGTGTTTAAAGTCATTTCTGTGCCTGAAACGGGTCAAAATTGAAGCTTTTGAGTAAGCAAAACTCTGTAAAAATGGCAATTTTGGTCACTGTGAGGGTTTAAAAAGTGGTTATTCAACATGAGGCACGATCCAATTGACATTTTGAATCATTTTTGGTACAGTCCAAAAAATCAATTTTCGGATGAAAAACGATGACTCCGGACCTGTCGAACGATCCCAAAATGGTCAATATGGATGAAATTTTAACATTTAATCTTTTGACTCTAAATGACTGTTGGATGTGAATTATGACTTTGTCAACTAAAATAAGTGTGTTTAAAGTCATTTCTGTGCCTGAAACGGGTCAAAATTGAAGCTTTTGAGTAAGCAAAACTCTGTAAAAATGGCAATTTTGGTCACTGTGACGGTTTAAAAAGTGGTTATTCAACATGAGGCACGATCCAATTGACATTTTGAATCATTTTTGGTACAGTCCAAAAAATAAATTTTCGGATGAAAAACGATGACTCCGGACCTGTCGAACGATCCCAAAATGGTCAATATGGATGAAATTTTAACATTTAATCTTTTGACTCTAAATGACTGTTGGATGTGAATTATGACTTTGTCAACTAAAATAAGTGTGTTTAAAGTCATTTCTGTGCCTGAAACGGGTCAAAATTGAAGCTTTTGAGTAAGCAAAACTCTGTAAAAATGGCAATTTTGGTCACTGTGAGGGTTTAAAAAGTGGTTATTCAACATGAGGCACGATCCAATTGACATTTTGAATCATTTTTGGTACAGTCCAAAAAATCAATTTTCGGATGAAAAACGATGACTCCGACCTGTCGAACGATCCCAAAATGGTCAATATGGATGACATTTTACCATTTAATCGTTTGACTCTAAATGACTGTTGGATGTGAATGATGACTTTGTCAACTAAAATAAGTGTGTTTAAAGTCATTTCTGTGCCAGAAACGGGTCAAAATTGAAGCTTTTGAGTAAGCAAAACTCTGTAAAAATGGCAATTTTGGTCACTGTGAGGGTTTAAAAAGTGGTTATTCAACATGAGGCACGATCCAATTGACATTTTGAATCATTTTTGGTACAGTCCAAAAAATCAATTTTCAGATGAAAAACGATGACTCCGGACCTGTCGAACGATCCCAAAATGGTCAATATGGATGAAATTTTAACATTTAATCTTTTGACTCTAAATGACTGTTCGATGTGAATTATGACTTTGTCAACTAAAATAAGTGTGTTTAAAGTCATTTCTGTGCCTGAAACGGGTCAAAATTGAAGCTTTTGAGTAAGCAAAACTCTGTAAAAATGGCAATTATGGTCACTGTGAGGGTTTAAAAAGTGGTTATTCAACATGAGGCACGATCCAATTGACATTTTGAATCATTTTTGGTACAGTCCAAAAAATCAATTTTCGGATGAAAAACGATGACTCCGGACCTGTCGAACGATCCTAAAATGGTCAATATGGATGAAATTTTAACATTTGATCTTTTGACTCTAAATGACTGTTGGATGTGAATTATGACTTTATCAACTAAAATAAGTGTGTTTAAAGTCATTTCTGTGCCTGAAACGGGTCAAAATTGAAGCTTTTGAGTAAGCAAAACTCTGTAAAAATGGCAATTTTGGTCACTGTGAGGGTTTAAAAAGTGGTTATTCAACATGAGGCACGATCCAATTGACATTTTGAATCATTTTTGGTACAGTCCAAAAAATCAATTTTCGGATGAAAAACGATGACTCCGGACCTGTCGAACAATCCCAAAATGGGCAATATGGATGAAATTTTAACATTTAATCTTTCGACTCTAAATGACTGTTGGATGTGAATTATGACTTTGTCAACTAAAATAAGTGTGTTTAAAGTCATTTCTGTGCCTGAAACGGGTCAAAATTGAAGCTTTTGAGTAAGCAAAACTCTGTAAAAATGGCAATTTTGGTCACTGTGAGGGTTTAAAAAGTGGTTATTCAACATGAGGCACGATCCAATTGACATTTTGAATCATTTTTGGTACAGTCCAAAAAATCAATTTTCGGATGAAAAACGATGACTCCGGACCTGTCGAACGATCCCAAAATGGTCAATATGGATGAAATTTTAACATTTAATCTTTCGACTCTAAATGACTGTTGGATGTGAATTATGACTTTGTCAACTAAAATAAGTGTGTTTAAAGTCATTTCTGTGCCTGAAACGGGTCAAAATTGAAGCTTTTGAGTAAGCAAAACTCTGTAAAAATGGCAATTTTGGTCACTGTGAGGGTTTAAAAAGTGGTTATTCAACATGAGGCACGATCCAATTGACATTTTGAATCATTTTTGGTACAGTCCAAAAAATCAATTTTCAGATGAAAAATGATGACTCCGGACCTGTCGAACGATCCTAAAATGGTCAATATGGATGAAATTTTAACATTTGATCTTTTGACTCTAAATGACTGTTGGATGTGAATTATGACTTTATCAACTAAAATAAGTGTGTTTAAAGTCATTTCTGTGCCTGAAACGGGTCAAAATTGAAGCTTTTGAGTAAGCAAAACTCTGTAAAAATGGCAATTTTGGTCACTGTGAGGGTTTAAAAAGTGGTTATTCAACATGAGGCACGATCCAATTGACATTTTGAATCATTTTTGGTACAGTCCAAAAAATCAATTTTCGGATGAAAAACGATGACTCCGGACCTGTCGAACAATCCCAAAATGGGCAATATGGATGAAATTTTAACATTTAATCTTTCGACTCTAAATGACTGTTGGATGTGAATTATGACTTTGTCAACTAAAATAAGTGTGTTTAAAGTCATTTCTGTGCCTGAAACGGGTCAAAATTGAAGCTTTTGAGTAAGCAAAACTCTGTAAAAATGGCAATTTTGGTCACTGTGAGGGTTTAAAAAGTGGTTATTCAACATGAGGCACGATCCAATTGACATTTTGAATCATTTTTGGTACAGTCCAAAAAATCAATTTTCGGATGAAAAACGATGACTCCGGACCTGTCGAACGATCCCAAAATGGTCAATATGGATGAAATTTTAACATTTAATCTTTCGACTCTAAATGACTGTTGGATGTGAATTATGACTTTGTCAACTAAAATAAGTGTGTTTAAAGTCATTTCTGTGCCTGAAACGGGTCAAAATTGAAGCTTTTGAGTAAGCAAAACTCTGTAAAAATGGCAATTTTGGTCACTGTGAGGGTTTAAAAAGTGGTTATTCAACATGAGGCACGATCCAATTGACATTTTGAATCATTTTTGGTACAGTCCAAAAAATCAATTTTCAGATGAAAAATGATGACTCCGGACCTGTCGAACGATCCCAAAATGGTCAATATGGATGAAATTTTAACATTTAATCTTTTGACTCTAAATGACTGTTCGATGTGAATTATGACTTTGTCAACTAAAATAAGTGTGTTTAAAGTCATTTCTGTGCCTGAAACGGGTCAAAATTGAAGCTTTTGAGTAAGCAAAACTCTGTAAAAATGGCAATTTTGGTCACTGTGAGGGTTTAAAAAGTGGTTATTCAACATGAGGCACGATCCAATTGACATTTTGAATCATTTTTGGTACAGTCCAAAAAATCAATTTTCGGATGAAAAACGATGACTCCGGACCTGTCGAACGATCCCAAAATGGTCAATATGGATGAAATTTTAACATTTAATCTTTTGACTCTAAATGTCTGTTGGATGTGAATTATGACTTTGTCAACTAAAATAAGTGTGTTTAAAGTCATTTCTGTGCCTGAAATGTGTCAAAATTGAAGCTTTTGAGTAAGCAAAACTCTGTAAAAATGGCAATTTTGGTCACTGTGAGGGTTTAAAAAGTGGTTATTCAACATGAGGCACGATCCAATTGACATTTTGAATCATTTTTGGTACAGTCCAAAAAATCAATTTTCGGATGAAAAACGATGACTCCGGACCTGTCGAACGATCCCAAAATGGGCAATATGGATGAAATTTTAACATTTAATCTTTCAACTCTAAATGACTGTTGGATGTGAATTATGACTTTGTCAACTAAAATAAGTGTGTTGTGCCTGAAACGGGTCAAAATTGAAGCTTTTGAGTAAGCAAAACTCTGTAAAAATGGCAATTTTGGTCACTGTGAGGGTTTAAAAAGTGGTTATTCAACATGAGGCACGATCCAATTGACATTTTGAATCATTTTTGGTACAGTCCAAAAAATAAATTTTCGGATGAAAAACGATGACTCCGGACCTGTCGAACGATCCCAAAATGGTCAATATGGATGAAATTTTAACATTTAATCTTTCGACTCTAAATGACTGTTGGATGTGAATTATGACTTCGTCAACTAAAATAAGTGTGTTTAAAGTCATTTCTGTGCCTGAAACGGGTCAAAATTGAAGCTTTTGAGTAAGCAAAACTCTGTAAAAATGGCAATTTTGGTCACTGTGAGGGTTTAAAAAGTGGTTATTCAACATGAGGCACGATCCAATTGACATTTTGAATCATTTTTGGTACAGTCCAAAAAATCAATTTTCGGATGAAAAACGATGACTCCGGACCTGTCGAACGATCCCAAAATGGTCAATATGGATGACATTTTACCATTTAATCGTTTGACTCTAAATGACTGTTGGATGTGAATGATGACTTTGTCAACTAAAATAAGTGTGTTTAAAGTCATTTCTGTGCCTGAAACGGGTCAAAATTGAAGCTTTTGAGTAAGCAAAACTCTGTAAAAATGGCAATTTTGGTCACTGTGAGGGTTTAAAAAGTGGTTATTCAACATGAGGCACGATCCAATTGACATTTTGAATCATTTTTGGTACAGTCCAAAAAATCAATTTTCGGATAAAAAACGATGACTCCGGACCTGTCGAACAATCCCAAAATGGTCAATATGGATGAAATTTTAACATTTAATCTTTTGACTCTAAATGACTGTTGGATGTGAATTATGACTTTGTCAACTAAAATAAGTGTGTTTAAAGTCATTTCTGTGCCTGAAACGGGTCAAAATTGAAGCTTTTGAGTAAGCAAAACTCTGTAAAAATGGCAATTTTGGTCACTGTGAGGGTTTAAAAAGTGGTTATTCAACATGAGGCACGATCCAATTGACATTTTGAATCATTTTTGGTACAGTCCAAAAAATTAATTTTAGGATGAAAAACGATGACTCCGGACCTATCGAACGATCCCAAAATGGGCAATATGGATGAAATTTTAACATTTAATCTTTTGACTCTAAATGACTGTTGGATGTGAATTATGACTTTGTCAACTAAAATAAGTGTGTTTAAAGTCATTTCTGTGCCTGAAACGGGTCAAAATTTAAGCTTTTGAGTAAGCAAAACTCTGTAAAAATGGCAATTTTGGTCACTGTGAGGGTTTAAAAAGTGGTTATTCAACATGAGGCATGATCCAATTGACATTTTGAATCATTTTTGGTACAGTCCAAAAAATCAATTTTCGGATGAAAAACGATGACTCCGGACCTGTCGAACGATCCCAAAATGGTCAATATGGATGAAATTTTAACATTTAATCGTTTGACTCTAAATGACTGTTGGATGTGAATTATGACTTTGTCAACTAAAATAAGTGTGTTTAAAGTCATTTCTGTGCCTGAAACGGGTCAAAATTGAAGCTTTTGAGTAAGCAAAACTCTGTAAAAATGGCAATTTTTGTCACTGTGAGGGTTTAAAAAGTGGTTATTCAACATGAGGCACGATCCAATTGACATTTTGAATCATTTTTGGTACAGTCCAAAAAATCAATTTTAGGATGAAAAACGATGACTCCGGACCTGTCGAACGATCCCAAAATGGGCAATATGGATGAAATTTTAACATTTAATCTTTCAACTCTAAATGACTGTTGGATGTGAATTATGACTTTGTCAACTAAAATAAGTGTGTTTAAAGTCATTTCTGTGCCTGAAACGGGTCAAAATTGAAGCTTTTGAGTAAGCAAAACTCTGTAAAAATGGCAATTTTGGTCACTGTGAGGGTTTAAAAAGTGGTTATTCAACATGAGGCACGATCCAATTGACATTTTGAATCATTTTCGGTACAGTCCAAAAAATCAATTTTCGGATGAAAAACGATGACTCCGGACCTGTCGAACGATCCCAAAATGGTCAATATGGATGAAATTTTAACATTTAATCGTTTGACTCTAAATGACTGTTGGATGTGAATTATGACTTTGTCAACTAAAATAAGTGTGTTTAAAGTCATTTCTGTGCCTGAAACGGGTCAAAATTGAAGCTTTTGAGTAAGCAAAACTCTGTAAAAATGGCAATTTTGGTCACTGTGAGGGTTTAAAAAGTGGTTATTCAACATGAGGCACGATCCAATTGACATTTTGAATCATTTTTGGTACAGTCCAAAAAATCAATTTTCGGATGAAAAACGATGACTCCGGACCTGTCGAACGATCCCAAAATGGTCAATATGGATGAAATTTTAACATTTAATCTTTTGACTCTAAATACCTGTTCGATGTGAATTATGACTTTGTCAACTAAAATAAGTGTGTTTAAAGTCATTTCTGTGCTTGAAACGGGTCAAAATTGAAGCTTTTGAGTAAGCAAAACTCTGTAAAAATGGCAATTTTGGTCACTGTGAGGGTTTAAAAAGTGGTTATTCAACATGAGGCACGATCCAATTGACATTTTGAATAATTTTTGGTACAGTCCAAAAAATCAATTTTCGGATGAAAAACTATGACTCCGGACCTGTCGAACGATCCCAAAATGGTCAATATGGATGAAATTTTAACATTTAATCTTTCGACTCTAAATGACTGTTGGATGTGAATTATGACTTTGTCAACTAAAATAAGTGTGTTTAAAGTCATTTCTGTGCCTGAAACGTGTCAAAATTGAAGCTTTTGAGTAAGCAAAACTCTGTAAAAATGGCAATTTTGGTCACTGTGAGGGTTTAAAAAGTGGTTATTCAACATGAGGCACGATCCAATTGACATTTTGAATCATTTTTGGTACAGTCCAAAAAATCAATTTTCGGATGAAAAACGATGACTCCGGACCTGTCGAACGATCCCAAAATGGTCAATATGGATGAAATTTTAACATTTAATCTTTTGACTCTAAATGACTGTTGGATGTGAATTATGACTTTGTCAACTAAAATAAGTGTGTTTAAAGTCATTTCTGTGCCTGAAATGGGTCAAAATTGAAGCTTTTGAGTAAGCAAAACTCTGTAAAAATGGCAATTTTGGTCACTGTGAGGGTTTAAAAAGTGGTTATTCAACATGAGGCACGATCCAATTGACATTTTGAATCATTTTTGGTACAGTCCAAAAAATCAATTTTCGGATGAAAAACGATGACTCCGGACCTGTCGAACGATCCCAAAATGGGCAATATGGATGAAATTTTAACATTTATTCTTTCAACTCTAAATGACTGTTGGATGTGAATTATGACTTTGTCAACTAAAATAAGTGTGTTGTGCCTGAAACGGGTCAAAATTGAAGCTTTTGAGTAAGCAAAACTCTGTAAAAATGGCAATTTTGGTCACTGTGAGTGTTTAAAAAGTGGTTATTCAACATGAGGCACGATCCAATTGACATTTTGAATCATTTTTGGTACAGTCCAAAAAATAAATTTTCGGATGAAAAACGATGACTCCGGACCTGTCGAACGATCCCAAAATGGTCAATATGGATGAAATTTTAACATTTAATCTTTCGACTCTAAATGACTGTTGGATGTGAATTATGACTTCGTCAACTAAAATAAGTGTGTTTAAAGTCATTTCTGTGCCTGAAACGGGTCAAAATTGAAGCTTTTGAGTAAGCAAAACTCTGTAAAAATGGCAATTTTGGTCACTGTGAGGGTTTAAAAAGTGGTTATTCAACATGAGGCACGATCCAATTGACATTTTGAATCATTTTTGGTACAGTCCAAAAAATCAATTTTCGGATGAAAAACGATGACTCCGGACCTGTCGAACGATCCCAAAATGGTCAATATGGATGACATTTTACCATTTAATCGTTTGACTCTAAATGACTGTTGGATGTGAATGATGACTTTGTCAACTAAAATAAGTGTGTTTAAAGTCATTTCTGTGCCTGAAACGGGTCAAAATTGAAGCTTTTGAGTAAGCAAAACTCTGTAAAAATGGCAATTTTGGTCACTGTGAGGGTTTAAAAAGTGGTTATTCAACATGAGGCACGATCCAATTGACATTTTGAATCATTTTTGGTACAGTCCAAAAAATCAATTTTCGGATAAAAAACGATGACTCCGGACCTGTCGAACAATCCCAAAATGGTCAATATGGATGAAATTTTAACATTTAATCTTTTGACTCTAAATGACTGTTGGATGTGAATTATGACTTTGTCAACTAAAATAAGTGTGTTTAAAGTCATTTCTGTGCCTGAAACGGGTCAAAATTGAAGCTTTTGAGTAAGCAAAACTCTGTAAAAATGGCAATTTTGGTCACTGTGAGGGTTTAAAAAGTGGTTATTCAACATGAGGCACGATCCAATTGACATTTTGAATCATTTTTGGTACAGTCCAAAAAATCAATTTTAGGATGAAAAACGATGACTCCGGACCTATCGAACGATCCCAAAATGGGCAATATGGATGAAATTTTAACATTTAATCTTTTGACTCTAAATGACTGTTGGATGTGAATTATGACTTTGTCAACTAAAATAAGTGTGTTTAAAGTCATTTCTGTGCCTGAAACGGGTCAAAATTTAAGCTTTTGAGTAAGCAAAACTCTGTAAAAATGGCAATTTTGGTCACTGTGAGGGTTTAAAAAGTGGTTATTCAACATGAGGCATGATCCAATTGACATTTTGAATCATTTTTGGTACAGTCCAAAAAATCAATTTTCGGATGAAAAACGATGACTCCGGACCTGTCGAACGATCCCAAAATGGTCAATATGGATGAAATTTTAACATTTAATCGTTTGACTCTAAATGACTGTTGGATGTGAATTATGACTTTGTCAACTAAAATAAGTGTGTTTAAAGTCATTTCTGTGCCTGAAACGGGTCAAAATTGAAGCTTTTGAGTAAGCAAAACTCTGTAAAAATGGCAATTTTTGTCACTGTGAGGGTTTAAAAAGTGGTTATTCAACATGAGGCACGATCCAATTGACATTTTGAATCATTTTTGGTACAGTCCAAAAAATCAATTTTAGGATGAAAAACGATGACTCCGGACCTGTCGAACGATCCCAAAATGGGCAATATGGATGAAATTTTAACATTTAATCTTTCAACTCTAAATGACTGTTGGATGTGAATTATGACTTTGTCAACTAAAATAAGTGTGTTTAAAGTCATTTCTGTGCCTGAAACGGGTCAAAATTGAAGCTTTTGAGTAAGCAAAACTCTGTAAAAATGGCAATTTTGGTCACTGTGAGGGTTTAAAAAGTGGTTATTCAACATGAGGCACGATCCAATTGACATTTTGAATCATTTTCGGTACAGTCCAAAAAATCAATTTTCGGATGAAAAACGATGACTCCGGACCTGTCGAACGATCCCAAAATGGTCAATATGGATGAAATTTTAACATTTAATCGTTTGACTCTAAATGACTGTTGGATGTGAATTATGACTTTGTCAACTAAAATAAGTGTGTTTAAAGTCATTTCTGTGCCTGAAACGGGTCAAAATTGAAGCTTTTGAGTAAGCAAAACTCTGTAAAAATGGCAATTTTGGTCACTGTGAGGGTTTAAAAAGTGGTTATTCAACATGAGGCACGATCCAATTGACATTTTGAATCATTTTTGGTACAGTCCAAAAAATCAATTTTCGGATGAAAAACGATGACTCCGGACCTGTCGAACGATCCCAAAATGGTCAATATGGATGAAATTTTAACATTTAATCTTTTGACTCTAAATACCTGTTCGATGTGAATTATGACTTTGTCAACTAAAATAAGTGTGTTTAAAGTCATTTCTGTGCTTGAAACGGGTCAAAATTGAAGCTTTTGAGTAAGCAAAACTCTGTAAAAATGGCAATTTTGGTCACTGTGAGGGTTTAAAAAGTGGTTATTCAACATGAGGCACGATCCAATTGACATTTTGAATCATTTTTGGTACAGTCCAAAAAATCAATTTTCGGATGAAAAACTATGACTCCGGACCTGTCGAACGATCCCAAAATGGTCAATATGGATGAAATTTTAACATTTAATCTTTTGACTCTAAATGACTGTTGGATGTGAATTATGACTTTGTCAACTAAAATAAGTGTGTTTAAAGTCATTTCTGTGCCTGAAACGGGTCAAAATTGAAGCTTTTGAGTAAGCAAAACTCTGTAAAAATGGCAATTTTGGTCACTGTGAGTGTTTAAAAAGTGGTTATTCAACATGAGGCACGATCCAATTGACATTTTGAATCATTTTTGGTACAGTCCAAAAAATCAATTTTCGGATGAAAAACGATGACTCCGGACCTGTCGAACGATCCCAAAATGGTCAATATGGATGAAATTTTAACATTTGATCTTTTGACTCTAAATGACTGTTGGATGTGAATTATGACTTTATCAACTAAAATAAGTGTGTTTAAAGTCATTTCTGTGCCTGAAACGGGTCAAAATTGAAGCTTTTGAGTAAGCAAAACTCTGTAAAAATGGCAATTTTGGTCACTGTGAGGGTTTAAAAAGTGGTTATTCAACATGAGGCACGATCCAATTGACATTTTGAATCATTTTTGGTACAGTCCAAAAAATCAATTTTCGGATGAAAAATGATGACTCCGGACCTGTCGAACAATCCCAAAATGGGCAATATGGATGAAATTTTAACATTTAATCTTTCGACTCTAAATGACTGTTGGATGTGAATTATGACTTTGTCAACTAAAATAAGTGTGTTTAAAGTCATTTCTGTGCCTGAAACGGGTCAAAATTGAATCTTTTGAGTAAGCAAAACTCTGTAAAAATGGCAATTTTGGTCACTGTGAGGGTCTAAAAAGTGGTTATTCAACATGAGGCACGATCCAATTGACATTTTGAATCATTTTTGGTACAGTCCAAAAAATCAATTTTCGGATGAAAAACGATGACTCCGGACCTGTCGAACGATCCCAAAATGGTCAATATGGATGAAATTTTAACATTTGATCTTTTGACTCTAAATGACTGTTGGATGTGAATTATGACTTTATCAACTAAAATAAGTGTGTTTAAAGTCATTTCTGTGCCTGAAACGGGTCAAAATTGAAGCTTTTGAGTAAGCAAAACTCTGTAAAAATGGCAATTTTGGTCACTGTGAGGGTTCAAAAAGTGGTTATTCAACATGAGGCACGATCCAATTGACATTTTGAATCATTTTTGGTACAGTCCAAAAAATCAATTTTCGGATGAAAAACGATGACTCCGGACCTGTCGAACGATCCCAAAATGGTCAATATGGATGAAATTTTAACATTTAATCTTTTGACTCTAAATGACTGTTGGATGTGAATTATGACTTTGTCAACTAAAATAAGTGTGTTTAAAGTCATTTCTGTGCCTGAAACGGGTCAAAATTGAAGCTTTTGAGTAAGCAAAACTCTGTAAAAATGGCAATTTTGGTCACTGTGAGGGTTTAAAATGTGGTTATTCAACATGAGGCACGATCCAATTGACATTTTGAATCATTTTTGGTACAGTCCAAAAAATCAATTTTCGGATGAAAAACGATGACTCCGGACCTGTCGAACGATTCCAAAATGGTCAATATGGATGAAATTTTAACATTTAATCGTTTGACTCTAAATGACTGTTGGATGTGAATTATGACTTTGTCAACTAAAATAAGTGTGTTTAAAGTCATTTCTGTGCCTGAAACGGGTCAAAATTGAAGCTTTTGAGTAAGCAAAACTCTGTAAAAATGGCAATTTTGGTCACTGTGAGGGTTTAAAAAGTGGTTATTCAACATGAGGCACGATCCAATTGACATTTTGAATCATTTTTGGTACAGTCCAAAAAATCAATTTTCGGATGAAAAACGATGACTCCGGACCTGTCGAACGATCCCAAAATGGTCAATATGGATGAAATTTTAACATTTAATCGTTTGACTCTAAATGACTGTATGATGTGAATTATGACTTTGTCAACTAAAATAAGTGTGTTTAAAGTCATTTCTGTGCCTGAAACGGGTCAAAATTGAAGCTTTTGAGTAAGCAAAACTCTGTAAAAATGGCAATTTTGGTCACTGTGAGGGTTTAAAAAGTGGTTATTCAACATGAGGCACGATCCAATTGACATTTTGAATCATTTTTGGTACAGTCCAAAAAATCAATTTTCGGATGAAAAACGATGACTCCGGACCTGTCGAACGATCCCAAAATGGTCAATATGGATGAAATTTTAACATTTAATCTTTCGACTCTAAATGACTGTTGGATGTGAATTATGACTTTGTCAACTAAAATAAGTGTGTTTAAAGTCATTTCTGTGCCTGAAACGGGTCAAAATTGAAGCTTTTGAGTAAGCAAAACTCTGTAAAAATGGCAATTTTGGTCACTGTGAGGGTTTAAAAAGTGGTTATTCAACATGAGGCACGATCCAATTGACATTTTGAATCATTTTTTGTACAGTCCAAAAAATAAATTTTCGGATGAAAAACGATGACTCCGGACCTGTCGAACGATCCCAAAATGGTCAATATGGATGAAATTTTAACATTTAATCTTTTGACTCTAAATGACTGTTGGATGTGAATTATGACTTTGTCAACTAAAATAAGTGTGTTTAAAGTCATTTCTGTGCCTGAAACGGGTCAAAATTGAAGCTTTTGAGTAAGCAAAACTCTGTAAAAATGGCAATTTTGGTCACTGTGAGGGTTTAAAAAGTGGTTATTCAACATGAGGCACGATCCAATTGACATTTTGAATCATTTTTGGTACAGTCCAAAAAATCAATTTTCGGATGAAAAACGATGACTCCGGACCTGTCGAACGATCCCAAAATGGTCAATATGGATGACATTTTACCATTTAATCGTTTGACTCTAAATGACTGTTGGATGTGAATGATGACTTTGTCAACTAAAATAAGTGTGTTTAAAGTCATTTCTGTGCCTGAAACGGGTCAAAATTGAAGCTTTTGAGTAAGCAAAACTCTGTAAAAATGGCAATTTTGGTCACTGTGAGGGTTTAAAAAGTGGTTATTCAACATGAGGCACGATTCAATTGACATTTTGAATCATTTTTGGTACTGTCCAAAAAATCTATTTTCGGATGAAAAACGATGACTCCGGACCTGTCGAACAATCCCAAAATGGTCAATATGGATGAAATTTTAACATTTAATCTTTTGACTCTAAATGACTGTTGGATGTGAATTATGACTTTGTCAACTAAAATAAGTGTGTTTAAAGTCATTTCTGTGCCTGAAACGGGTCAAAATTGAAGCTTTTGAATAAGCAAAACTCTGCAAAAATGGCAATTTTGGTCACTGTGAGGGTTTAAAAAGTGGTTATTCAACATGAGGCACGATCCAATTGACATTTTGAATCATTTTTGGTACAGTCCAAAAAATCAATTTTAGGATGGAAAACGATGACTCCGGACCTGTCGAACGATCCCAAAATGGGCAATATGGATGAAATTTTAACATTTAATCTTTTGACTCTAAATGACTGTTGTATGTGAATTATGACTTTGTCAACTAAAATAAGTGTGTTTAAAGTCATTTCTGTGCCTGAAACGGGTCAAAATTTAAGCTTTTGAGTAAGCAAAACTCTGTAAAAATGGCAATTTTGGTCACTGTGAGGGTTTAAAAAGTGGTTATTCAACATGAGGCACGATCCAATTGACATTTTGAATCATTTTTGGTACAGTCCAAAAAATCAATTTTCGGATGAAAAACGATGACTCCGGACCTGTCGAACGATCCCAAAATGGTCAATATGGATGAATTTTTAACATTTAATCGTTTGACTCTAAATGACTGTTGGATGTGAATTATGACTTTGTCAACTGAAATAAGTGTGTTTAAAGTCATTTCTGTGCCTGAAACGGGTCAAAATTGAAGCTTTTGAGTAAGCAAAACTCTGTAAAAATGGCAATTTTGGTCACTGTGAGGGTTTAAAAAGTGGTTATTCAACATGAGGCACGATCCAATTGACATTTTGAATCATTTTTGGTACAGTCCAAAAAATCAATTTTCGGATGAAAAACGATGACTCCGGACCTGTCGAACGATCCCAAAATGGGCAATATGGATGAAATTTTAACATTTAATCTTTCAACTCTAAATGACTGTTGGATGTGAATTATGACTTTGTCAACTAAAATAAGTGTGTTGTGCCTGAAACGGGTCAAAATTGAAGCTTTTGAGTAAGCAAAACTCTGTAAAAATGGCAATTTTGGTCACTGTGAGGGTTTAAAAAGTGGTTATTCAACATGAGGCACGATCCAATTGACATTTTGAATCATTTTTGGTACAGTCCAAAAAATCAATTTTCGGATGAAAAACGATGACTCCGGACCTGTCGAACGATCCCAAAATGGTCAATATGGATGAAATTTTAACATTTAATCTTTCGACTCTAAATGACTGTTGGATGTGAATTATGACTTTGTCAACTAAAATAAGTGTGTTTAAAGTCATTTCTGTGCCTGAAACGGGTCAAAATTGAAGCTTTTGAGTAAGCAAAACTCTGTAAAAATGGCAATTTTGGTCACTGTGAGGGTTTAAAAAGTGGTTATTCAACATGAGGCATGATCCAATTGACATTTTGAATCATTTTTGGTACAGTCCAAAAAATCAATTTTCGGATGAAAAACGATGACTCCGGACCTGTCGAACGATCCCAAAATGGTCAATATGGATGAAATTTTAACATTTGATCTTTCGACTCTAAATGACTGTTGGATGTGAATTATGACTTTGTCAACTAAAATAAGTGTGTTTAAAGTCATTTCTGTGCCTGAAACGGGTCAAAATTGAAGCTTTTGAGTAAGCAAAACTCTGTAAAAATGGCAATTTTGGTCACTGTGAGGGTTTAAAAAGTGGTTATTCAACATGAGGCATGATCCAATTGACATTTTGAATCATTTTTGGTACAGTCCAAAAAATCAATTTTCGGATGAAAAACGATGACTCCGGACCTGTCAAACGATCCCAAAATGGTCAATATGGATGAAATTTTAACATTTAATCGTTTGACTCTAAATGACTGTTGGATGTGAATTATGACTTTGTCAACTAAAATAAGTGTGTTTAAAGTCATTTCTGTGCCTGAAACGGGTCAAAATTGAAGCTTTTGAGTAAGCAAAACTCTGTAAAAATGGCAATTTTGGTCACTCTGAGGGTTTAAAAAGTGGTTATTCAACATGAGGCACGATCCAATTGACATTTTGAATCATTTTTGGTACAGTCCAAAAAATCAATTTTCGGATGAAAAACGATGACTCCGGACCTGTCGAACAATCCCAAAATGGTCAATATGGATGAAATTTTAACATTTAATCTTTTGACTCTAAATGACTGTTCGATGTGAATTATGACTTTGTCAACTAAAATAAGTGTGTTTAAAGTCATTTCTGTGCCTGAAACGGGTCAAAATTGAAGCTTTTGAGTAAGCAAAACTCTGTAAAAATGGCAATTTTGGTCACTGTGAGGGTTTAAAATGTGGTTATTCAACATGAGGCACGATCCAATTGACATTTTGAATCATTTTTGGTACAGTCCAAAAAATCAATTTTCAGATGAAAAACGATGACTCCGGACCTGTCGAACGATCCCAAAATGGTCAATATGGATGAAATTTGAACATTTAATCTTTCGACTCTAAATGACTGTTGGATGTGAATTATGACTTTGTCAACTAAAATAAGTGTGTTTAAAGTCATTTCTGTGCCTGAAACGGGTCAAAATTGAAGCTTTTGAGTAAGCAAAACTCTGTAAAAATGGCAATTTTGGTCACTGTGAGGGTTTAAAAAGTGGTTATTCAACATGAGGCACGATCCAATTGACATTTTGAATCATTTTTTGTACAGTCCAAAAAATAAATTTTCGGATGAAAAACGATGACTCCGGACCTGTCGAACGATCCCAAAATGGTCAATATGGATGAAATTTTAACATTCAATCTTTTGACTCTAAATGACTGTTGGATGTGAATTATGACTTTGTCAACTAAAATAAGTGTGTTTAAAGTCATTTCTGTGCCTGAAACGGGTCAAAATTGAAGCTTTTGAGTAAGCAAAACTCTGTAAAAATGGCAATTTTGGTCACTGTGAGGGTTTAAAAAGTGGTTATTCAACATGAGGCACGATCCAATTGACATTTTGAATCATTTTTGGTACAGTCCAAAAAATCAATTTTCGGATGAAAAACGATGACTCCGGACCTGTCGAACGATCCCAAAATGGTCAATATGGATGACATTTTACCATTTAATCTTTCAACTCTAAATGACTGTTGGATGTGAATGATGACTTTGTCAACTAAAATAAGTGTGTTTAAAGTCATTTCTGTGCCTGAAACGGGTCAAAATTGAAGCTTTTGAGTAAGCAAAACTCTGTAAAAATGGCAATTTTGGTCACTGTGAGGGTTTAAAAAGTGGTTATTCAACATGAGGCACGATCCAATTGACATTTTGAATCATTTTTGGTACAGTCCAAAAAATCAATTTTCGGATGAAAAACGATGACTCCGGACCTGTCGAACAATCCCAAAATGGTCAATATGGATGAAATTTTAACATTTAATCTTTTGACTCTAAATGACTGTTGGATGTGAATTATGACTTTGTCAACTAAAATAAGTGTGTTTAAAGTCATTTCTGTGCCTGAAACGGGTCAAAATTGAAGCTTTTGAGTAAGCAAAACTCTGTAAAAATGGCAATTTTGGTCACTGTGAGGGTTTAAAAAGTGGTTATTCAACATGAGGCACGATCCAATTGACATTTTGAATCATTTTTGGTACAGTCCAAAAAATCAATTTTAGGATGAAAAACGATGACTCCGGACCTGTCGAACGATCCCAAAATGGGCAATATGGATGAAATTTTAACATTTAATCTTTTGACTCTAAATGACTGTTGTATGTGAATTATGACTTTGTCAACTAAAATAAGTGTGTTTAAAGTCATTTCTGTGCCTGAAACGGGTCAAAATTTAAGCTTTTGAGTAAGCAAAACTCTGTAAAAATGGCAATTTTGGTCACTGTGAGGGTTTAAAAAGTGGTTATTCAACATGAGGCACGATCCAATTGACATTTTGAATCATTTTTGGTACAGTCCAAAAAATCAATTTTCAGATGAAAAATGATGACTCCGGACCTGTCGAACGATCCCAAAATGGTCAATATGGATGAAATTTTAACATTTAATCTTTTGACTCTAAATGACTGTTCGATGTGAATTATGACTTTGTCAACTAAAATAAGTGTGTTTAAAGTCATTTCTGTGCCTGAAACGGGTCAAAATTGAAGCTTTTGAGTAAGCAAAACTCTGTAAAAATGGCAATTTTGGTCACTGTGAGGGTTTAAAAAGTGGTTATTCAACATGAGGCACGATCCAATTGACATTTTGAATCATTTTTGGTACAGTCCAAAAAATCAATTTTCGGATGAAAAACGATGACTCCGGACCTGTCGAACGATCCCAAAATGGTCAATATGGATGACATTTTACCATTTAATCGTTTGACTCTAAATGACTGTTGGATGTGAATGATGACTTTGTCAACTAAAATAAGTGTGTTTAAAGTCATTTCTGTGCCTGAAACGGGTCAAAATTGAAGCTTTTGAGTAAGCAAAACTCTGTAAAAATGGCAATTTTGGTCACTGTGAGGGTTTAAAAAGTGGTTATTCAACATGAGGCACGATCCAATTGACATTTTGAATCATTTTTGGTACAGTCCAAAAAATCAATTTTCGGATAAAAAACGATGACTCCGGACCTGTCGAACAATCCCAAAATGGTCAATATGGATGAAATTTTAACATTTAATCTTTTGACTCTAAATGACTGTTGGATGTGAATTATGACTTTGTCAACTAAAATAAGTGTGTTTAAAGTCATTTCTGTGCCTGAAACGGGTCAAAATTGAAGCTTTTGAGTAAGCAAAACTCTGTAAAAATGGCAATTTTGGTCACTGTGAGGGTTTAAAAAGTGGTTATTCAACATGAGGCACGATCCAATTGACATTTTGAATCATTTTTGGTACAGTCCAAAAAATCAATTTTCGGATGAAAAACGATGACTCCGGACCTGTCGAACGATCCCAAAATGGTCAATATGGATGAAATTTTAACATTTAATCGTTTGACTCTAAATGACTGTTGGATGTGAATTATGACTTTGTCAACTAAAATAAGTGTGTTTAAAGTCATTTCTGTGCCTGAAACGGGTCAAAATTTAAGCTTTTGAGTAAGCAAAACTCTGTAAAAATGGCAATTTTGGTCACTGTGAGGGTTTAAAAAGTGGTTATTCAACATGAGGCACGATCCAATTGACATTTTGAATCATTTTTGGTACAGTCCAAAAAATCAATTTTCGGATGAAAAACGATGACTCCGGACCTGTCGAACGATCCCAAAATGGTCAATATGGATGAAATTTTAACATTTAATCATTTGACTCTAAATGACTGTTGGATGTGAATTATGACTTTGTCAACTAAAATAAGTGTGTTTAAAGTCATTTCTGTGCCTGAAACGGGTCAAAATTGAAGCTTTTGAGTAAGCAAAACTCTGTAAAAATGGCAATTTTGGTCACTGTGAGGGTTTAAAAAGTGGTTATTCAACATGAGGCACGATCCAATTGACATTTTGAATCATTTTTGGTACAGTCCAAAAAATCAATTTTCGGATGAAAAACGATGACTCCGGACCTGTCGAACGATCCCAAAATGGTCAATATGGATGAAATTTTAACATTTAATCTTTTGACTCTAAATACCTGTTCGATGTGAATTATGACTTTGTCAACTAAAATAAGTGTGTTTAAAGTCATTTCTGTGCCTGAAACGGGTCAAAATTGAATCTTTTGAGTAAGCAAAACTCTGTAAAAATGGCAATTTTGGTCACTGTGAGGGTTTAAAAAGTGGTTATTCAACATGAGGCACGATCCAATTGACATTTTGAATCATTTTTGGTACAGTCCAAAAAATCAATTTTCGGATGAAAAACGATGACTCCGGACCTGTCGAACGATCCCAAAATGGTCAATATGGATGAAATTTTAACATTTGATCTTTCGACTCTAAATGACTGTTGGATGTGAATTATGACTTTGTCAACTAAAATAAGTGTGTTTAAAGTCATTTCTGTGCCTGAAACGGGTCAAAATTGAAGCTTTTGAGTAAGCAAAACTCTGTAAAAATGGCAATTTTGGTCACTGTGAGGGTTTAAAAAGTGGTTATTCAACATGAGGCACGATCCAATTGACATTTTGAATCATTTTTGGTACAGTCCAAAAAATCAATTTTCGGATGAAAAACGATGACTCCGGACCTGTCGAACGATCCCAAAATGGTCAATATGGATGAAATTTTAACATTTAATCGTTTGACTCTAAATGACTGTTGGATGTGAATTATGACTTTGTCAACTAAAATAAGTGTGTTTAAAGTCATTTCTGTGCCTGAAACGGGTCAAAATTGAAGCTTTTGAGTAAGCAAAACTCTGTAAAAATGGCAATTTTGGTCACTGTGAGGGTTTAAAAAGTGGTTATTCAACATGAGGCACGATCCAATTGACATTTTGAATCATTTTTGGTACAGTCCAAAAAATCAATTTTCGGATGAAAAACGATGACTCCGGACCTGTCGAACAATCCCAAAATGGTCAATATGGATGAAATTTTAACATTTAATCTTTTGACTCTAAATGACTGTTCGATGTGAATTATGACTTTGTCAACTAAAATAAGTGTGTTTAAAGTCATTTCTGTGCCTGAAACGGGTCAAAATTGAAGCTTTTGAGTAAGCAAAACTCTGTAAAAATGGCAATTTTGGTCACTGTGAGGGTTTAAAATGTGGTTATTCAACATGAGGCACGATCCAATTGACATTTTGAATCATTTTTGGTACAGTCCAAAAAATCAATTTTCAGATGAAAAACGATGACTCCGGACCTGTCGAACGATCCCAAAATGGTCAATATGGATGAAATTTTAACATTTAATCTTTCGACTCTAAATGACTGTTGGATGTGAATTATGACTTTGTCAACTAAAATAAGTGTGTTTAAAGTCATTTCTGTGCCTGAAACGGGTCAAAATTGAAGCTTTTGAGTAAGCAAAACTCTGTAAAAATGGCAATTTTGGTCACTGTGAGGGTTTAAAAAGTGGTTATTCAACATGAGGCACGATCCAATTGACATTTTGAATCATTTTTGGTACAGTCCAAAAAATCAATTTTCGGATGAAAAACGATGACTCCGGACCTGTCGAACGATCCCAAAATGGTCAATATGGATGAAATTTTAACATTTAATCTTTCGACTCTAAATGACTGTTGGATGTGAATTATGACTTTGTCAACTAAAATAAGTGTGTTTAAAGTCATTTCTGTGCCTGAAACGGGTCAAAATTGAAGCTTTTGAGTAAGCAAAACTCTGTAAAAATGGCAATTTTGGTCACTGTGAGGGTTTAAAAAGTGGTTATTCAACATGAGGCACGATCCAATTGACATTTTGAATCATTTTTTGTACAGTCCAAAAAATAAATTTTCGGATGAAAAACGATGACTCCGGACCTGTCGAACGATCCCAAAATGGTCAATATGGATGAAATTTTAACATTCAATCTTTTGACTCTAAATGACTGTTGGATGTGAATTATGACTTTGTCAACTAAAATAAGTGTGTTTAAAGTCATTTCTGTGCCTGAAACGGGTCAAAATTGAAGCTTTTGAGTAAGCAAAACTCTGTAAAAATGGCAATTTTGGTCACTGTGAGGGTTTAAAAAGTGGTTATTCAACATGAGGCACGATCCAATTGACATTTTGAATCATTTTTGGTACAGTCCAAAAAATCAATTTTCGGATGAAAAACGATGACTCCGGACCTGTCGAACGATCCCAAAATGGTCAATATGGATGACATTTTACCATTTAATCGTTTGACTCTAAATGACTGTTGGATGTGAATGATGACTTTGTCAACTAAAATAAGTGTGTTTAAAGTCATTTCTGTGCCTGAAACGGGTCAAAATTGAAGCTTTTGAGTAAGCAAAACTCTGTAAAAATGGCAATTTTGGTCACCGTGAGGGTTTAAAAAGTGGTTATTCAACATGAGGCACGATCCAATTGACATTTTGAATCATTTTTGGTACAGTCCAAAAAATCAATTTTCGGATGAAAAACGATGACTCCGGACCTGTCGAACAATCCCAAAATGGTCAATATGGATGAAATTTTAACATTTAATCTTTTGACTCTAAATGACTGTTGGATGTGAATTATGACTTTGTCAACTAAAATAAGTGTGTTTAAAGTCATTTCTGTGCCTGAAACGGGTCAAAATTGAAGCTTTTGAGTAAGCAAAACTCTGTAAAAATGGCAATTTTGGTCACTGTGAGGGTTTAAAAAGTGGTTATTCAACATGAGGCACGATCCAATTGACATTTTGAATCATTTTTGGTACAGTCCAAAAAATCAATTTTAGGATGAAAAACGATGACTCCGGACCTGTCGAACGATCCCAAAATGGGCAATATGGATGAAATTTTAACATTTAATCTTTTGACTCTAAATGACTGTTGTATGTGAATTATGACTTTGTCAACTAAAATAAGTGTGTTTAAAGTCATTTCTGTGCCTGAAACGGGTCAAAATTTAAGCTTTTGAGTAAGCAAAACTCTGTAAAAATGGCAATTTTGGTCACTGTGAGGGTTTAAAAAGTGGTTATTCAACATGAGGCACGATCCAATTGACATTTTGAATCATTTTTGGTACAGTCCAAAAAATCAATTTTCAGATGAAAAATGATGACTCCGGACCTGTCGAACGATCCCAAAATGGTCAATATGGATGAAATTTTAACATTTAATCTTTTGACTCTAAATGACTGTTCGATGTGAATTATGACTTTGTCAACTAAAATAAGTGTGTTTAAAGTCATTTCTGTGCCTGAAACGGGTCAAAATTGAAGCTTTTGAGTAAGCAAAACTCTGTAAAAATGGCAATTTTGGTCACTGTGATGGTTTAAAAAGTGGTTATTCAACATGAGGCACGATCCAATTGACATTTTGAATCATTTTTGGTACAGTCCAAAAAATCAATTTTCGGATGAAAAACGATGACTCCGGACCTGTCGAACGATCCCAAAATGGTCAATATGGATGACATTTTACCATTTAATCGTTTGACTCTAAATGACTGTTGGATGTGAATGATGACTTTGTCAACTAAAATAAGTGTGTTTAAAGTCATTTCTGTGCCTGAAACGGGTCAAAATTGAAGCTTTTGAGTAAGCAAAACTCTGTAAAAATGGCAATTTTGGTCACTGTGAGGGTTTAAAAAGTGGTTATTCAACATGAGGCACGATCCAATTGACATTTTGAAACATTTTTGGTACAGTCCAAAAAATCAATTTTCGGATAAAAAACGATGACTCCGGACCTGTCGAACAATCCCAAAATGGTCAATATGGATGAAATTTTAACATTTAATCTTTTGACTCTAAATGACTGTTGGATGTGAATTATGACTTTGTCAACTAAAATAAGTGTGTTTAAAGTCATTTCTGTGCCTGAAACGGGTCAAAATTGAAGCTTTTGAGTAAGCAAAACTCTGTAAAAATGGCAATTTTGGTCACTGTGAGGGTTTAAAAAGTGGTTATTCAACATGAGGCACGATCCAATTGACATTTTGAATCATTTTTGGTACAGTCCAAAAAATCAATTTTAGGATGAAAAACGATGACTCCGGACCTGTCGAACGATCCCAAAATGGGCAATATGGATGAAATTTTAACATTTAATCTTTTGACTCTAAATGACTGTTGGATGTGAATTATGACTTTGTCAACTAAAATAAGTGTGTTTAAAGTCATTTCTGTGCCTGAAACGGGTCAAAATTTAAGCTTTTGAGTAAGCAAAACTCTGTAAAAATGGCAATTTTGGTCACTGTGAGGGTTTAAAAAGTGGTTATTCAACATGAGGCATGATCCAATTGACATTTTGAATCATTTTTGGTACAGTCCAAAAAATCAATTTTCGGATGAAAAACGATGACTCCGGACCTGTCGAACGATCCCAAAATGGTCAATATGGATGAAATTTTAACATTTAATCGTTTGACTCTAAATGACTGTTGGATGTGAATTATGACTTTGTCAACTAAAATAAGTGTGTTTAAAGTCATTTCTGTGCCTGAAACGGGTCAAAATTGAAGCTTTTGAGTAAGCAAAACTCTGTAAAAATGGCAATTTTGGTCACTGTGAGGGTTTAAAAAGTGGTTATTCAACATGAGGCACGATCCAATTGACATTTTGAATCATTTTTGGTACAGTCCAAAAAATCAATTTTAGGATGAAAAACGATGACTCCGGACCTGTCGAACGATCCCAAAATGGGCAATATGGATGAAATTTTAACATTTAATCTTTCAACTCTAAATGACTGTTGGATGTGAATTATGACTTTGTCAACTAAAATAAGTGTGTTTAAAGTCATTTCTGTGCCTGAAACGGGTCAAAATTGAAGCTTTTGAGTAAGCAAAACTCTGTAAAAATGGCAATTTTGGTCACTGTGAGGGTTTAAAAAGTGGTTATTCAACATGAGGCACGATCCAATTGACATTTTGAATCATTTTCGGTACAGTCCAAAAAATCAATTTTCGGATGAAAAACGATGACTCCGGACCTGTCGAACGATCCCAAAATGGTCAATATGGATGAAATTTTAACATTTAATCGTTTGACTCTAAATGACTGTTGGATGTGAATTATGACTTTGTCAACTAAAATAAGTGTGTTTAAAGTCATTTCTGTGCCTGAAACGGGTCAAAATTGAAGCTTTTGAGTAAGCAAAACTCTGTAAAAATGGCAATTTTGGTCACTGTGACGGTTTAAAAAGTGGTTATTCAACATGAGGCACGATCCAATTGACATTTTGAATCATTTTTGGTACAGTCCAAAAATCAATTTCGGATGAAAAACGATGACTCCGGACCTGTCGAACGATCCCAAAATGGTCAATATGGATGAAATTTTAACATTTAATCTTTTGACTCTAAATACCTGTTCGATGTGAATTATGACTTTGTCAACTAAAATAAGTGTGTTTAAAGTCATTTCTGTGCTTGAAACGGGTCAAAATTGAAGCTTTTGAGTAAGCAAAACTCTGTAAAAATGGCAATTTTGGTCACTGTGAGGGTTTAAAAAGTGGTTATTCAACATGAGGCACGATCCAATTGACATTTTGAATCATTTTTGGTACAGTCCAAAAAATCAATTTTCGGATGAAAAACGATGACTCCGGACCTGTCGAACGATCCCAAAATGGTCAATATGGATGAAATTTTAACATTTAATCTTTCGACTCTAAATGACTGTTGGATGTGAATTATGACTTTGTCAACTAAAATAAGTGTGTTTAAAGTCATTTCTGTGCCTGAAACGGGTCAAAATTGAAGCTTTTGAGTAAGCAAAACTCTGTAAAAATGGCAATTTTGGTCACTGTGAGGGTTTAAAAAGTGGTTATTCAACATGAGGCACGATCCAATTGACATTTTGAATCATTTTTGGTACAGTCCAAAAAATCAATTTTCGGATGAAAAACGATGACTCCGGACCTGTCGAACGATCCCAAAATGGTCAATATGGATGAAATTTTAACATTTGATCTTTTGACTCTAAATGACTGTTGGATGTGAATTATGACTTTATCAACTAAAATAAGTGTGTTTAAAGTCATTTCTGTGCCTGAAACGGGTCAAAATTGAAGCTTTTGAGTAAGCAAAACTCTGTAAAAATGGCAATTTTGGTCACTGTGAGGGTTTAAAAAGTGGTTATTCAACATGAGGCACGATCCAATTGACATTTTGAATCATTTTTGGTACAGTCCAAAAAATCAATTTTCGGATGAAAAATGATGACTCCGGACTTGTCGAACAATCCCAAAATGGGCAATATGGATGAAATTTTAACATTTAATCTTTCGACTCTAAATGACTGTTGGATGTGAATTATGACTTTGTCAACTAAAATAAGTGTGTTTAAAGTCATTTCTGTGCCTGAAACGGGTCAAAATTGAAGCTTTTGAGTAAGCAAAACTCTGTAAAAATGGCAATTTTGGTCACTGTGAGGGTTTAAAAAGTGGTTATTCAACATGAGGCACGATCCAATTGACATTTTGAATCATTTTTGGTACAGTCCAAAAAATCAATTTTCAGATGAAAAACGATGACTCCGGACCTGTCGAACGATCCCAAAATGGTCAATATGGATGAAATTTTAACATTTAATCTTTTGACTCTAAATGACTGTTGGATGTGAATTATGACTTTGTCAACTAAAATAAGTGTGTTTAAAGTCATTTCTGTGCCTGAAACGGGTCAAAATTGAATCTTTTGAGTAAGCAAAACTCTGTAAAAATGGCAATTTTGGTCACTGTGAGGGTCTAAAAAGTGGTTATTCAACATGAGGCACGATCCAATTGACATTTTGAATCATTTTTGGTACAGTCCAAAAAATCAATTTTTGGATGAAAAACGATGACTCCGGACCTGTCGAACGATCCCAAAATGGTCAATATGGATGAAATTTTAACATTTGATCTTTTGACTCTAAATGACTGTTGGATGTGAATTATGACTTTATCAACTAAAATAAGTGTGTTTAAAGTCATTTCTGTGCCTGAAACGGGTCAAAATTGAAGCTTTTGAGTAAGCAAAACTCTGTAAAAATGGCAATTTTGGTCACTGTGAGGGTTCAAAAAGTGGTTATTCAACATGAGGCACGATCCAATTGACATTTTGAATCATTTTTGGTACAGTCCAAAAAATCAATTTTAGGATGAAAAACGATGACTCCGGACCTGTCGAACGATCCCAAAATGGTCAATATGGATGAAATTTTAACATTTAATCTTTTGACTCTAAATGACTGTTGGATGTGAATTATGACTTTGTCAACTAAAATAAGTGTGTTTAAAGTCATTTCTGTGCCTGAAACGGGTCAAAATTGAAGCTTTTGAGTAAGCAAAACTCTGTAAAAATGGCAATTTTGGTCACTGTGAGGGTTTAAAATGTGGTTATTCAACATGAGGCACGATCCAATTGACATTTTGAATCATTTTTGGTACAGTCCAAAAAATCAATTTTCGGATGAAAAACGATGACTCCGGACCTGTCGAACGATTCCAAAATGGTCAATATGGATGAAATTTTAACATTTAATCGTTTGACTCTAAATGACTGTTGGATGTGAATTATGACTTTGTCAACTAAAATAAGTGTGTTTAAAGTCATTTCTGTGCCTGAAACGGGTCAAAATTGAAGCTTTTGAGTAAGCAAAACTCTGTAAAAATGGCAATTTTGGTCACTGTGAGGGTTAAAAAGTGGTTATTCAACATGAGGCACAATCCAATTGACATTTTGAATCATTTTTGGTACAGTCCAAAAAATCAATTTTCGGATGAAAAACGATGACTCCGGACCTGTCGAACGATCCCAAAATGGTCAATATGGATGAAATTTTAACATTTAATTGTTTGACTCTAAATGACTGTATGATGTGAATTATGACTTTGTCAACTAAAATAAGTGTGTTTAAAGTCATTTCTGTGCCTGAAACGGGTCAAAATTGAAGCTTTTGAGTAAGCAAAACTCTGTAAAAATGGCAATTTTGGTCACTGTGAGGGTTTAAAAAGTGGTTATTCAACATGAGGCACGATCCAATTGACATTTTGAATCATTTTTGGTACAGTCCAAAAAATCAATTTTCGGATGAAAAACGATGACTCCGGACCTGTCGAACGATCCCAAAATGGTCAATATGGATGAAATTTTAACATTTAATCTTTCGACTCTAAATGACTGTTGGATGTGAATTATGACTTTGTCAACTAAAATAAGTGTGTTTAAAGTCATTTCTGTGCCTGAAACGGGTCAAAATTGAAGCTTTTGAGTAAGCAAAACTCTGTAAAAATGGCAATTTTGGTCACTGTGAGGGTTTAAAAAGTGGTTATTCAACATGAGGCACGATCCAATTGACATTTTGAATCATTTTTTGTACAGTCCAAAAAATAAATTTTCGGATGAAAAACGATGACTCCGGACCTGTCGAACGATCCCAAAATGGTCAATATGGATGAAATTTTAACATTTAATCTTTTGACTCTAAATGACTGTTGGATGTGAATTATGACTTTGTCAACTAAAATAAGTGTGTTTAAAGTCATTTCTGTGCCTGAAACGGGTCAAAATTGAAGCTTTTGAGTAAGCAAAACTCTGTAAAAATGGCAATTTTGGTCACTGTGAGGGTTTAAAAAGTGGTTATTCAACATGAGGCACGATCCAATTGACATTTTGAATCATTTTTGGTACAGTCCAAAAAATCAATTTTCGGATGAAAAACGATGACTCCGGACCTGTCGAACGATCCCAAAATGGTCAATATGGATGACATTTTACCATTTAATCGTTTGACTCTAAATGACTGTTGGATGTGAATGATGACTTTGTCAACTAAAATAAGTGTGTTTAAAGTCATTTCTGTGCCTGAAACGGGTCAAAATTGAAGCTTTTGAGTAAGCAAAACTCTGTAAAAATGGCAATTTTGGTCACTGTGAGGGTTTAAAAAGTGGTTATTCAACATGAGGCACGATCCAATTGACATTTTGAAACATTTTTGGTACAGTCCAAAAAATCAATTTTCGGATAAAAAACGATGACTCCGGACCTGTCGAACAATCCCAAAATGGTCAATATGGATGAAATTTTAACATTTAATCTTTTGACTCTAAATGACTGTTGGATGTGAATTATGACTTTGTCAACTAAAATAAGTGTGTTTAAAGTCATTTCTGTGCCTGAAACGGGTCAAAATTGAAGCTTTTGAGTAAGCAAAACTCTGTAAAAATGGCAATTTTGGTCACTGTGAGGGTTTAAAAAGTGGTTATTCAACATGAGGCACGATCCAATTGACATTTTGAATCATTTTTGGTACAGTCCAAAAAATCAATTTTAGGATGAAAAACGATGACTCCGGACCTGTCGAACGATCCCAAAATGGGCAATATGGATGAAATTTTAACATTTAATCTTTTGACTCTAAATGACTGTTGGATGTGAATTATGACTTTGTCAACTAAAATAAGTGTGTTTAAAGTCATTTCTGTGCCTGAAACGGGTCAAAATTTAAGCTTTTGAGTAAGCAAAACTCTGTAAAAATGGCAATTTTGGTCACTGTGAGGGTTTAAAAAGTGGTTATTCAACATGAGGCATGATCCAATTGACATTTTGAATCATTTTTGGTACAGTCCAAAAAATCAATTTTCGGATGAAAAACGATGACTCCGGACCTGTCGAACGATCCCAAAATGGTCAATATGGATGAAATTTTAACATTTAATCGTTTGACTCTAAATGACTGTTGGATGTGAATTATGACTTTGTCAACTAAAATAAGTGTGTTTAAAGTCATTTCTGTGCCTGAAACGGGTCAAAATTGAAGCTTTTGAGTAAGCAAAACTCTGTAAAAATGGCAATTTTGGTCACTGTGAGGGTTTAAAAAGTGGTTATTCAACATGAGGCACGATCCAATTGACATTTTGAATCATTTTCGGTACAGTCCAAAAAATCAATTTTCGGATGAAAAACGATGACTCCGGACCTGTCGAACGATCCCAAAATGGTCAATATGGATGAAATTTTAACATTTAATCGTTTGACTCTAAATGACTGTTGGATGTGAATTATGACTTTGTCAACTAAAATAAGTGTGTTTAAAGTCATTTCTGTGCCTGAAACGGGTCAAAATTGAAGCTTTTGAGTAAGCAAAACTCTGTAAAAATGGCAATTTTGGTCACTGTGACGGTTTAAAAAGTGGTTATTCAACATGAGGCACGATCCAATTGACATTTTGAATCATTTTTGGTACAGTCCAAAAAATCAATTTTCGGATGAAAAACGATGACTCCGGACCTGTCGAACGATCCCAAAATGGTCAATATGGATGAAATTTTAACATTTAATCTTTTGACTCTAAATACCTGTTCGATGTGAATTATGACTTTGTCAACTAAAATAAGTGTGTTTAAAGTCATTTCTGTGCTTGAAACGGGTCAAAATTGAAGCTTTTGAGTAAGCAAAACTCTGTAAAAATGGCAATTTTGGTCACTGTGAGGGTTTAAAAAGTGGTTATTCAACATGAGGCACGATCCAATTGACATTTTGAATCATTTTTGGTACAGTCCAAAAAATCAATTTTCGGATGAAAAACGATGACTCCGGACCTGTCGAACGATCCCAAAATGGTCAATATGGATGAAATTTTAACATTTAATCTTTCGACTCTAAATGACTGTTGGATGTGAATTATGACTTTGTCAACTAAAATAAGTGTGTTTAAAGTCATTTCTGTGCCTGAAACGGGTCAAAATTGAAGCTTTTGAGTAAGCAAAACTCTGTAAAAATGGCAATTTTGGTCACTGTGAGGGTTTAAAAAGTGGTTATTCAACATGAGGCACGATCCAATTGACATTTTGAATCATTTTTGGTACAGTCCAAAAAATCAATTTTCGGATGAAAAACGATGACTCCGGACCTGTCGAACGATCCCAAAATGGTCAATATGGATGAAATTTTAACATTTGATCTTTTGACTCTAAATGACTGTTGGATGTGAATTATGACTTTATCAACTAAAATAAGTGTGTTTAAAGTCATTTCTGTGCCTGAAACGGGTCAAAATTGAAGCTTTTGAGTAAGCAAAACTCTGTAAAAATGGCAATTTTGGTCACTGTGAGGGTTTAAAAAGTGGTTATTCAACATGAGGCACGATCCAATTGACATTTTGAATCATTTTTGGTACAGTCCAAAAAATCAATTTTCGGATGAAAAATGATGACTCCGGACCTGTCGAACAATCCCAAAATGGGCAATATGGATGAAATTTTAACATTTAATCTTTCGACTCTAAATGACTGTTGGATGTGAATTATGACTTTGTCAACTAAAATAAGTGTGTTTAAAGTCATTTCTGTGCCTGAAACGGGTCAAAATTGAAGCTTTTGAGTAAGCAAAACTCTGTAAAAATGGCAATTTTGGTCACTGTGAGGGTTTAAAAAGTGGTTATTCAACATGAGGCACGATCCAATTGACATTTTGAATCATTTTTGGTATTGTCCAAAAAATCAATTTTCGGATGAAAAACGATGACTCCGGACCTGTTGAACGATCCCAAAATGGTCAATATGGATGAAATTTTAACATTTAATCTTTCGACTCTAAATGACTGTTGGATGTGAATTATGACTTTGTCAACTAAAATAAGTGTGTTTAAAGTCATTTCTGTGCCTGAAACGGGTCAAAATTGAAGCTTTTGAGTAAGCAAAACTCTGTAAAAATGGCAATTTTGGTCACTGTGAGGGTTTAAAAAGTGGTTATTCAACATGAGGCACGATCCAATTGACATTTTGAATCATTTTTGGTACAGTCCAAAAAATCAATTTTCGGATGAAAAACGATGACTCCGGACCTGTCGAACGATCCCAAAATGGTCAATATGGATGAAATTTTAACATTTAATCTTTCGACTCTAAATGACTGTTGGATGTGAATTATGACTTTGTCAACTAAAATAAGTGTGTTTAAAGTCATTTCTGTGCCTGAAACGGGTCAAAATTGAAGCTTTTGAGTAAGCAAAACTCTGTAAAAATGGCAATTTTGGTCACTGTGAGGGTTTAAAAAGTGGTTATTCAACATGAGGCACGATCCAATTGACATTTTGAATCATTTTTTGTACAGTCCAAAAAATAAATTTTCGGATGAAAAACGATGACTCCGGACCTGTCGAACGATCCCAAAATGGTCAATATGGATGAAATTTTAACATTTAATCTTTTGACTCTAAATGACTGTTGGATGTGAATTATGACTTTGTCAACTAAAATAAGTGTGTTTAAAGTCATTTCTGTGCCTGAAACGGGTCAAAATTGAAGCTTTTGAGTAAGCAAAACTCTGTAAAAATGGCAATTTTGGTCACTGTGAGGGTTTAAAAAGTGGTTATTCAACATGAGGCACGATCCAATTGACATTTTGAATCATTTTTGGTACAGTCCAAAAAATCAATTTTCGGATGAAAAACGATGACTCCGGACCTGTCGAACGATCCCAAAATGGTCAATATGGATGACATTTTACCATTTAATCGTTTGACTCTAAATGACTGTTGGATGTGAATGATGACTTTGTCAACTAAAATAAGTGTGTTTAAAGTCATTTCTGTGCCTGAAACGGGTCAAAATTGAAGCTTTTGAGTAAGCAAAACTCTGTAAAAATGGCAATTTTGGTCACTGTGAGGGTTTAAAAAGTGGTTATTCAACATGAGGCACGATCCAATTGACATTTTGAATCATTTTTGGTACTGTCCAAAAAATCAATTTTCGGATGAAAAACGATGACTCCGGACCTGTCGAACAATCCCAAAATGGTCAATATGGATGAAATTTTAACATTTAATCTTTTGACTCTAAATGACTGTTGGATGTGAATTATGACTTTGTCAACTAAAATAAGTGTGTTTAAAGTCATTTCTGTGCCTGAAACGGGTCAAAATTGAAGCTTTTGAATAAGCAAAACTCTGCAAAAATGGCAATTTTGGTCACTGTGAGGGTTTAAAAAGTGGTTATTCAACATGAGGCACGATCCAATTGACATTTTGAATCATTTTTGGTACAGTCCAAAAAATCAATTTTAGGATGAAAAACGATGACTCCGGACCTGTCGAACGATCCCAAAATGGGCAATATGGATGAAATTTTAACATTTAATCTTTTGACTCTAAATGACTGTTGTATGTGAATTATGACTTTGTCAACTAAAATAAGTGTGTTTAAAGTCATTTCTGTGCCTGAAACGTGTCAAAATTTAAGCTTTTGAGTAAGCAAAACTCTGTAAAAATGGCAATTTTGGTCACTGTGAGGGTTTAAAAAGTGGTTATTCAACATGAGGCACGATCCAATTGACATTTTGAATCATTTTTGGTACAGTCCAAAAAATCAATTTTCGGATGAAAAACGATGACTCCGGACCTGTCGAACGATCCCAAAATGGTCAATATGGATGAAATTTTAACATTTAATCGTTTGACTCTAAATGACTGTATGATGTGAATTATGACTTTGTCAACTAAAATAAGTGTGTTTAAAGTCATTTCTGTGCCTGAAACGGGTCAAAATTGAAGCTTTTGAGTAAGCAAAACTCTGTAAAAATGGCAATTTTGGTCACTGTGAGGGTTTAAAAAGTGGTTATTCAACATGAGGCACGATCCAATTGACATTTTGAATCATTTTTGGTACAGTCCAAAAAATCAATTTTCGGATGAAAAACGATGACTCCGGACCTGTCGAACGATCCCAAAATGGTCAATATGGATGAAATTTTAACATTTAATCTTTCGACTCTAAATGACTGTTGGATGTGAATTATGACTTTGTCAACTAAATTAAGTGTGTTTAAAGTCATTTCTGTGCCTGAAACGGGTCAAAATTGAAGCTTTTGAGTAAGCAAAACTCTGTAAAAATGGCAATTTTGGTCACTGTGAGGGTTTAAAAAGTGGTTATTCAACATGAGGCACGATCCAATTGACATTTTGAATCATTTTTTGTACAGTCCAAAAAATAAATTTTCGGATGAAAAACGATGACTCCGGACCTGTCGAACGATCCCAAAATGGTCAATATGGATGAAATTTTAACATTTAATCTTTTGACTCTAAATGACTGTTGGATGTGAATTATGACTTTGTCAACTAAAATAAGTGTGTTTAAAGTCATTTCTGTGCCTGAAACGGGTCAAAATTGAAGCTTTTGAGTAAGCAAAACTCTGTAAAAATGGCAATTTTGGTCACTGTGAGGGTTTAAAAAGTGGTTATTCAACATGAGGCACGATCCAATTGACATTTTGAATCATTTTTGGTACAGTCCAAAAAATCAATTTTCGGATGAAAAACGATGACTCCGGACCTGTCGAACGATCCCAAAATGGTCAATATGGATGACATTTTACCATTTAATCGTTTGACTCTAAATGACTGTTGGATGTGAATGATGACTTTGTCAACTAAAATAAGTGTGTTTAAAGTCATTTCTGTGCCTGAAACGGGTCAAAATTGAAGCTTTTGAGTAAGCAAAACTCTGTAAAAATGGCAATTTTGGTCACTGTGAGGGTTTAAAAAGTGGTTATTCAACATGAGGCACGATCCAATTGACATTTTGAATCATTTTTGGTACTGTCCAAAAAATCAATTTTCGGATGAAAAACGATGACTCCGGACCTGTCGAACAATCCCAAAATGGTCAATATGGATGAAATTTTAACATTTAATCTTTTGACTCTAAATGACTGTTGGATGTGAATTATGACTTTGTCAACTAAAATAAGTGTGTTTAAAGTCATTTCTGTGCCTGAAACGGGTCAAAATTGAAGCTTTTGAATAAGCAAAACTCTGCAAAAATGGCAATTTTGGTCACTGTGAGGGTTTAAAAAGTGGTTATTCAACATGAGGCACGATCCAATTGACATTTTGAATCATTTTTGGTACAGTCCAAAAAATCAATTTTAGGATGAAAAACGATGACTCCGGACCTGTCGAACGATCCCAAAATGGGCAATATGGATGAAATTTTAACATTTAATCTTTTGACTCTAAATGACTGTTGTATGTGAATTATGACTTTGTCAACTAAAATAAGTGTGTTTAAAGTCATTTCTGTGCCTGAAACGTGTCAAAATTTAAGCTTTTGAGTAAGCAAAACTCTGTAAAAATGGCAATTTTGGTCACTGTGAGGGTTTAAAAAGTGGTTATTCAACATGAGGCACGATCCAATTGACATTTTGAATCATTTTTGGTACAGTCCAAAAAATCAATTTTCGGATGAAAAACGATGACTCCGGACCTGTCGAACGATCCCAAAATGGTCAATATGGATGAAATTTTAACATTTAATCGTTTGACTCTAAATGACTGTTGGATGTGAATTATGACTTTGTCAACTGAAATAAGTGTCTTTAAAGTCATTTCTGTGCCTGAAACGGGTCAAAATTGAAGCTTTTGAGTAAGCAAAACTCTGTAAAAATGGCAATTTTGGTCACTGTGAGGGTTTAAAAAGTGGTTATTCAACATGAGGCACGATCCAATTGACATTTTGAATCATTTTTGGTACAGTCCAAAAAATCAATTTTCGGATGAAAAACGATGACTCCGGACCTGTCGAACGATCCCAAAATGGGCAATATGGATGAAATTTTAACATTTAATCTTTCAACTCTAAATGACTGTTGGATGTGAATTATGACTTTGTCAACTAAAATAAGTGTGTTGTGCCTGAAACGGGTCAAAATTGAAGCTTTTGAGTAAGCAAAACTCTGTAAAAATGGCAATTTTGGTCACTGTGAGGGTTTAAAAAGTGGTTATTCAATATGAGGCACGATCCAATTGACATTTTGAATCATTTTTGGTACAGTCCAAAAAATCAATTTTCGGATGAAAAACGATGACTCCGGACCTGACGAACGATCCCAAAATGGTCAATATGGATGAAATTTTAACATTTAATCTTTCGACTCTAAATGACTGTTGGATGTGAATTATGACTTTGTCAACTAAAATAAGTGTGTTTAAAGTCATTTCTGTGCCTGAAACGGGTCAAAATTGAAGCTTTTGAGTAAGCAAAACTCTGTAAAAATGGCAATTTTGGTCACTGTGAGGGTTTAAAAAGTGGTTATTCAACATGAGGCACGATCCAATTGACATTTTGAATCATTTTTGGTACAGTCCAAAAAATCAATTTTCGGATGAAAAACGATGACTCCGGACCTGTCGAACGATCCCAAAATGGTCAATATGGATGACATTTTACCATTTAATCGTTTGACTCTAAATGACTGTTGGATGTGAATGATGACTTTGTCAACTAAAATAAGTGTGTTTAAAGTCATTTCTGTGCCTGAAACGGGTCAAAATTGAAGCTTTTGAGTAAGCAAAACTCTGTAAAAATGGCAATTTTGGTCACTGTGAGGGTTTAAAAAGTGGTTATTCAACATGAGGCACGATCCAATTGACATTTTGAATCATTTTTGGTACTGTCCAAAAAATCAATTTTCGGATGAAAAACGATGACTCCGGACCTGTCGAACAATCCCAAAATGGTCAATATGGATGAAATTTTAACATTTAATCTTTTGACTCTAAATGACTGTTGGATGTGAATTATGACTTTGTCAACTAAAATAAGTGTGTTTAAAGTCATTTCTGTGCCTGAAACGGGTCAAAATTGAAGCTTTTGAATAAGCAAAACTCTGCAAAAATGGCAATTTTGGTCACTGTGAGGGTTTAAAAAGTGGTTATTCAACATGAGGCACGATCCAATTGACATTTTGAATCATTTTTGGTACAGTCCAAAAAATCAATTTTAGGATGAAAAACGATGACTCCGGACCTGTCGAACGATCCCAAAATGGGCAATATGGATGAAATTTTAACATTTAATCTTTTGACTCTAAATGACTGTTGTATGTGAATTATGACTTTGTCAACTAAAATAAGTGTGTTTAAAGTCATTTCTGTGCCTGAAACGTGTCAAAATTTAAGCTTTTGAGTAAGCAAAACTCTGTAAAAATGGCAATTTTGGTCACTGTGAGGGTTTAAAAAGTGGTTATTCAACATGAGGCACGATCCAATTGACATTTTGAATCATTTTTGGTACAGTCCAAAAAATCAATTTTCGGATGAAAAACGATGACTCCGAACCTGTCGAACGATCCCAAAATGGTCAATATGGATGAAATTTTAACATTTAATCGTTTGACTCTAAATGACTGTATGATGTGAATTATGACTTTGTCAACTAAAATAAGTGTGTTTAAAGTCATTTCTGTGCCTGAAACGGGTCAAAATTGAAGCTTTTGAGTAAGCAAAACTCTGTAAAAATGGCAATTTTGGTCACTGTGAGGGTTTAAAAAGTGGTTATTCAACATGAGGCACGATCCAATTGACATTTTGAATCATTTTTGGTACAGTCCAAAAAATCAATTTTCGGATGAAAAACGATGACTCCGGACCTGTCGAACGATCCCAAAATGGTCAATATGGATGAAATTTTAACATTTAATCTTTCGACTCTAAATGACTGTTGGATGTGAATTATGACTTTGTCAACTAAAATAAGTGTGTTTAAAGTCATTTCTGTGCCTGAAACGGGTCAAAATTGAAGCTTTTGAGTAAGCAAAACTCTGTAAAAATGGCAATTTTGGTCACTGTGAGGGTTTAAAAAGTGGTTATTCAACATGAGGCACGATCCAATTGACATTTTGAATCATTTTTTGTACAGTCCAAAAAATAAATTTTCGGATGAAAAACGATGACTCCGGACCTGTCGAACGATCCCAAAATGGTCAATATGGATGAAATTTTAACATTTAATCTTTTGACTCTAAATGACTGTTGGATGTGAATTATGACTTTGTCAACTAAAATAAGTGTGTTTAAAGTCATTTCTGTGCCTGAAACGGGTCAAAATTGAAGCTTTTGAGTAAGCAAAACTCTGTAAAAATGGCAATTTTGGTCACTGTGAGGGTTTAAAAAGTGGTTATTCAACATGAGGCACGATCCAATTGACATTTTGAATCATTTTTGGTACAGTCCAAAAAATCAATTTTCGGATGAAAAACGATGACTCCGGACCTGTCGAACGATCCCAAAATGGTCAATATGGATGACATTTTACCATTTAATCGTTTGACTCTAAATGACTGTTGGATGTGAATGATGACTTTGTCAACTAAAATAAGTGTGTTTAAAGTCATTTCTGTGCCTGAAACGGGTCAAAATTGAAGCTTTTGAGTAAGCAAAACTCTGTAAAAATGGCAATTTTGGTCACTGTGAGGGTTTAAAAAGTGGTTATTCAACATGAGGCACGATCCAATTGACATTTTGAATCATTTTTGGTACAGTCCAAAAAATCAATTTTCGGATGAAAAACGATGACTCCGGACCTGTCGAACGATCCCAAAATGGTCAATATGGATGACATTTTACCATTTAATCGTTTGACTCTAAATGACTGTTGGATGTGAATGATGACTTTGTCAACTAAAATAAGTGTGTTTAAAGTCATTTCTGTGCCTGAAACGGGTCAAAATTGAAGCTTTTGAGTAAGCAAAACTCTGTAAAAATGGCAATTTTGGTCACTGTGAGGGTTTAAAAAGTGGTTATTCAACATGAGGCACGATCCAATTGACATTTTGAATCATTTTTGGTACTGTCCAAAAAATCAATTTTCGGATGAAAAACGATGACTCCGGACCTGTCGAACAATCCCAAAATGGTCAATATGGATGAAATTTTAACATTTAATCTTTTGACTCTAAATGACTGTTGGATGTGAATTATGACTTTGTCAACTAAAATAAGTGTGTTTAAAGTCATTTCTGTGCCTGAAACGGGTCAAAATTGAAGCTTTTGAATAAGCAAAACTCTGCAAAAATGGCAATTTTGGTCACTGTGAGGGTTTAAAAAGTGGTTATTCAACATGAGGCACGATCCAATTGACATTTTGAATCATTTTTGGTACAGTCCAAAAAATCAATTTTAGGATGAAAAACGATGACTCCGGACCTGTCGAACGATCCCAAAATGGGCAATATGGATGAAATTTTAACATTTAATCTTTTGACTCTAAATGACTGTTGTATGTGAATTATGACTTTGTCAACTAAAATAAGTGTGTTTAAAGTCATTTCTGTGCCTGAAACGTGTCAAAATTTAAGCTTTTGAGTAAGCAAAACTCTGTAAAAATGGCAATTTTGGTCACTGTGAGGGTTTAAAAAGTGGTTATTCAACATGAGGCACGATCCAATTGACATTTTGAATCATTTTTGGTACAGTCCAAAAAATCAATTTTCGGATGAAAAACGATGACTCCGGACCTGTCGAACGATCCCAAAATGGTCAATATGGATGAAATTTTAACATTTAATCGTTTGACTCTAAATGACTGTTGGATGTGAATTATGACTTTGTCAACTGAAATAAGTGTCTTTAAAGTCATTTCTGTGCCTGAAACGGGTCAAAATTGAAGCTTTTGAGTAAGCAAAACTCTGTAAAAATGGCAATTTTGGTCACTGTGAGGGTTTAAAAAGTGGTTATTCAACATGAGGCACGATCCAATTGACATTTTGAATCATTTTTGGTACAGTCCAAAAAATCAATTTTCGGATGAAAAACGATGACTCCGGACCTGTCGAACGATCCCAAAATGGGCAATATGGATGAAATTTTAACATTTAATCTTTCAACTCTAAATGACTGTTGGATGTGAATTATGACTTTGTCAACTAAAATAAGTGTGTTGTGCCTGAAACGGGTCAAAATTGAAGCTTTTGAGTAAGCAAAACTCTGTAAAAATGGCAATTTTGGTCACTGTGAGGGTTTAAAAAGTGGTTATTCAATATGAGGCACGATCCAATTGACATTTTGAATCATTTTTGGTACAGTCCAAAAAATCAATTTTCGGATGAAAAACGATGACTCCGGACCTGACGAACGATCCCAAAATGGTCAATATGGATGAAATTTTAACATTTAATCTTTCGACTCTAAATGACTGTTGGATGTGAATTATGACTTTGTCAACTAAAATAAGTGTGTTTAAAGTCATTTCTGTGCCTGAAACGGGTCAAAATTGAAGCTTTTGAGTAAGCAAAACTCTGTAAAAATGGCAATTTTGGTCACTGTGAGGGTTTAAAAAGTGGTTATTCAACATGAGGCACGATCCAATTGACATTTTGAATCATTTTTGGTACAGTCCAAAAAATCAATTTTCGGATGAAAAACGATGACTCCGGACCTGTCGAACGATCCCAAAATGGTCAATATGGATGACATTTTACCATTTAATCGTTTGACTCTAAATGACTGTTGGATGTGAATGATGACTTTGTCAACTAAAATAAGTGTGTTTAAAGTCATTTCTGTGCCTGAAACGGGTCAAAATTGAAGCTTTTGAGTAAGCAAAACTCTGTAAAAATGGCAATTTTGGTCACTGTGAGGGTTTAAAAAGTGGTTATTCAACATGAGGCACGATCCAATTGACATTTTGAATCATTTTTGGTACTGTCCAAAAAATCAATTTTCGGATGAAAAACGATGACTCCGGACCTGTCGAACAATCCCAAAATGGTCAATATGGATGAAATTTTAACATTTAATCTTTTGACTCTAAATGACTGTTGGATGTGAATTATGACTTTGTCAACTAAAATAAGTGTGTTTAAAGTCATTTCTGTGCCTGAAACGGGTCAAAATTGAAGCTTTTGAATAAGCAAAACTCTGCAAAAATGGCAATTTTGGTCACTGTGAGGGTTTAAAAAGTGGTTATTCAACATGAGGCACGATCCAATTGACATTTTGAATCATTTTTGGTACAGTCCAAAAAATCAATTTTAGGATGAAAAACGATGACTCCGGACCTGTCGAACGATCCCAAAATGGGCAATATGGATGAAATTTTAACATTTAATCTTTTGACTCTAAATGACTGTTGTATGTGAATTATGACTTTGTCAACTAAAATAAGTGTGTTTAAAGTCATTTCTGTGCCTGAAACGTGTCAAAATTTAAGCTTTTGAGTAAGCAAAACTCTGTAAAAATGGCAATTTTGGTCACTGTGAGGGTTTAAAAAGTGGTTATTCAACATGAGGCACGATCCAATTGACATTTTGAATCATTTTTGGTACAGTCCAAAAAATCAATTTTCGGATGAAAAACGATGACTCCGAACCTGTCGAACGATCCCAAAATGGTCAATATGGATGAAATTTTAACATTTAATCGTTTGACTCTAAATGACTGTATGATGTGAATTATGACTTTGTCAACTAAAATAAGTGTGTTTAAAGTCATTTCTGTGCCTGAAACGGGTCAAAATTGAAGCTTTTGAGTAAGCAAAACTCTGTAAAAATGGCAATTTTGGTCACTGTGAGGGTTTAAAAAGTGGTTATTCAACATGAGGCACGATCCAATTGACATTTTGAATCATTTTTGGTACAGTCCAAAAAATCAATTTTCGGATGAAAAACGATGACTCCGGACCTGTCGAACGATCCCAAAATGGTCAATATGGATGAAATTTTAACATTTAATCTTTCGACTCTAAATGACTGTTGGATGTGAATTATGACTTTGTCAACTAAAATAAGTGTGTTTAAAGTCATTTCTGTGCCTGAAACGGGTCAAAATTGAAGCTTTTGAGTAAGCAAAACTCTGTAAAAATGGCAATTTTGGTCACTGTGAGGGTTTAAAAAGTGGTTATTCAACATGAGGCACGATCCAATTGACATTTTGAATCATTTTTTGTACAGTCCAAAAAATAAATTTTCGGATGAAAAACGATGACTCCGGACCTGTCGAACGATCCCAAAATGGTCAATATGGATGAAATTTTAACATTTAATCTTTTGACTCTAAATGACTGTTGGATGTGAATTATGACTTTGTCAACTAAAATAAGTGTGTTTAAAGTCATTTCTGTGCCTGAAACGGGTCAAAATTGAAGCTTTTGAGTAAGCAAAACTCTGTAAAAATGGCAATTTTGGTCACTGTGAGGGTTTAAAAAGTGGTTATTCAACATGAGGCACGATCCAATTGACATTTTGAATCATTTTTGGTACAGTCCAAAAAATCAATTTTCGGATGAAAAACGATGACTCCGGACCTGTCGAACGATCCCAAAATGGTCAATATGGATGACATTTTACCATTTAATCGTTTGACTCTAAATGACTGTTGGATGTGAATGATGACTTTGTCAACTAAAATAAGTGTGTTTAAAGTCATTTCTGTGCCTGAAACGGGTCAAAATTGAAGCTTTTGAGTAAGCAAAACTCTGTAAAAATGGCAATTTTGGTCACTGTGAGGGTTTAAAAAGTGGTTATTCAACATGAGGCACGATCCAATTGACATTTTGAATCATTTTTGGTACTGTCCAAAAAATCAATTTTCGGATGAAAAACGATGACTCCGGACCTGTCGAACAATCCCAAAATGGTCAATATGGATGAAATTTTAACATTTAATCTTTTGACTCTAAATGACTGTTGGATGTGAATTATGACTTTGTCAACTAAAATAAGTGTGTTTAAAGTCATTTCTGTGCCTGAAACGGGTCAAAATTGAAGCTTTTGAATAAGCAAAACTCTGCAAAAATGGCAATTTTGGTCACTGTGAGGGTTTAAAAAGTGGTTATTCAACATGAGGCACGATCCAATTGACATTTTGAATCATTTTTGGTACAGTCCAAAAAATCAATTTTAGGATGAAAAACGATGACTCCGGACCTGTCGAACGATCCCAAAATGGGCAATATGGATGAAATTTTAACATTTAATCTTTTGACTCTAAATGACTGTTGTATGTGAATTATGACTTTGTCAACTAAAATAAGTGTGTTTAAAGTCATTTCTGTGCCTGAAACGTGTCAAAATTTAAGCTTTTGAGTAAGCAAAACTCTGTAAAAATGGCAATTTTGGTCACTGTGAGGGTTTAAAAAGTGGTTATTCAACATGAGGCACGATCCAATTGACATTTTGAATCATTTTTGGTACAGTCCAAAAAATCAATTTTCGGATGAAAAACGATGACTCCGGACCTGTCGAACGATCCCAAAATGGTCAATATGGATGAAATTTTAACATTTAATCGTTTGACTCTAAATGACTGTTGGATGTGAATTATGACTTTGTCAACTGAAATAAGTGTCTTTAAAGTCATTTCTGTGCCTGAAACGGGTCAAAATTGAAGCTTTTGAGTAAGCAAAACTCTGTAAAAATGGCAATTTTGGTCACTGTGAGGGTTTAAAAAGTGGTTATTCAACATGAGGCACGATCCAATTGACATTTTGAATCATTTTTGGTACAGTCCAAAAAATCAATTTTCGGATGAAAAACGATGACTCCGGACCTGTCGAACGATCCCAAAATGGGCAATATGGATGAAATTTTAACATTTAATCTTTCAACTCTAAATGACTGTTGGATGTGAATTATGACTTTGTCAACTAAAATAAGTGTGTTGTGCCTGAAACGGGTCAAAATTGAAGCTTTTGAGTAAGCAAAACTCTGTAAAAATGGCAATTTTGGTCACTGTGAGGGTTTAAAAAGTGGTTATTCAATATGAGGCACGATCCAATTGACATTTTGAATCATTTTTGGTACAGTCCAAAAAATCAATTTTCGGATGAAAAACGATGACTCCGGACCTGTCGAACGATCCCAAAATGGTCAATATGGATGAAATTTTAACATTTAATCTTTCGACTCTAAATGACTGTTGGATGTGAATTATGACTTCGTCAACTAAAATAAGTGTGTTTAAAGTCATTTCTGTGCCTGAAACGGGTCAAAATTGAAGCTTTTGAGTAAGCAAAACTCTGTAAAAATGGCAATTTTGGTCACTGTGAGGGTTTAAAAAGTGGTTATTCAACATGAGGCACGATCCAATTGACATTTTGAATCATTTTTGGTACAGTCCAAAAAATCAATTTTCGGATGAAAAACGATGACTCCGGACCTGTCGAACGATCCCAAAATGGTCAATATGAATGAAATTTTAACATTTAATCGTTTGACTCTAAATGACTGTTGGATGTGAATTATGACTTTGTCAACTAAAATAAGTGTGTTTAAAGTCATTTCTGTGCCTGAAACGGGTCAAAATTGAATCTTTTGAGTAAGCAAAACTCTGTAAAAATGGCAATTTTGGTCACTGTGAGGGTCTAAAAAGTGGTTATTCAACATGAGGCACGATCCAATTGACATTTTGAATCATTTTTGGTACAGTCCAAAAAATCAATTTTCGGATGAAAAACGATGACTCCGGACCTGTCGAACGATCCCAAAATGGTCAATATGGATGAAATTTTAACATTTAATCTTTTGACTCTAAATGACTGTTGGATGTGAATTATGACTTTGTCAACTAAAATAAGTGTGTTTAAAGTCATTTCTGTGCCTGAAACGGGTCAAAATTGAAGCTTTTGAGTAAGCAAAACTCTGTAAAAATGGCAATTTTGGTCACTGTGAGGGTTTAAAAAGTGGTTATTCAACATGAGGCACGATCCAATTGACATTTTGAATCATTTTTGGTACAGTCCAAAAAATCAATTTTCGGATGAAAAACGATGACTCCGGACCTGTCGAACGATCCCAAAATGGTCAATATGGATGAAATTTTAACATTTAATCGTTTGACTCTAAATGACTGTTGGATGTGAATTATGACTTTGTCAACTAAAATAAGTGTGTTTAAAGTCATTTCTGTGCCTGAAACGGGTCAAAATTGAAGCTTTTGAGTAAGCAAAACTCTGTAAAAATGGCAATTTTGGTCACTGTGAGGGTTTAAAAAGTGGTTATTCAACATGAGGCACGATCCAATTGACATTTTGAATCATTTTTGGTACAGTCCAAAAAATCAATTTTCGGATGAAAAACGATGACTCCGGACCTGTCGAACGATCCCAAAATGGTCAATATGGATGAAATTTTAACATTTAATCGTTTGACTCTAAATGACTGTTGGATGTGAATTATGACTTTGTCAACTAAAATAAGTGTGTTTAAAGTCATTTCTGTGCCTGAAACGGGTCAAAATTGAAGCTTTTGAGTAAGCAAAACTCTGTAAAAATGGCAATTTTGGTCACTGTGAGGGTTTAAAAAGTGGTTATTCAACATGAGGCACGATCCAATTGACATTTTGAATCATTTTTGGTACAGTCCAAAAAATCAATTTTCGGATGAAAAACGATGACTCCGGACCTGTCGAACAATCCCAAAATGGTCAATATGGATGAAATTTTAACATTTAATCTTTCGACTCTAAATGACTGTTGGATGTGAATTATGACTTTGTCAACTAAAATAAGTGTGTTTAAAGTCATTTCTGTGCCTGAAACGGGTCAAAATTGAAGCTTTTGAGTAAGCAAAACTCTGTAAAAATGGCAATTTTGGTCACTGTGAGGGTTTAAAAAGTGGTTATTCAACATGAGGCACGATCCAATTGACATTTTGAATCATTTTTGGTACAGTCCAAAAAATCAATTTTCGGATGAAAAACGATGACTCCGGACCTGTCGAACGATCCCAAAATGGTCAATATGGATGAAATTTTAACATTTAATCTTTCGACTCTAAATGACTGTTGGATGTGAATTATGACTTTGTCAACTAAAATAAGTGTGTTTAAAGTCATTTCTGTGCCTGAAACGGGTCAAAATTGAAGCTTTTGAGTAAGCAAAACTCTGTAAAAATGGCAATTTTGGTCACTGTGAGGGTTTAAAAAGTGGTTATTCAACATGAGGCACGATCCAATTGACATTTTGAATCATTTTTTGTACAGTCCAAAAAATAAATTTTCGGATGAAAAACGATGACTCCGGACCTGTCGAACGATCCCAAAATGGTCAATATGGATGAAATTTTAACATTCAATCTTTTGACTCTAAATGACTGTTGGATGTGAATTATGACTTTGTCAACTAAAATAAGTGTGTTTAAAGTCATTTCTGTGCCTGAAACGGGTCAAAATTGAAGCTTTTGAGTAAGCAAAACTCTGTAAAAATGGCAATTTTGGTCACTGTGAGGGTTTAAAAAGTGGTTATTCAACATGAGGCACGATCCAATTGACATTTTGAATCATTTTCGGTACAGTCCAAAAAATCAATTTTCGGATAAAAAACGATGACTCCGGACCTGTCGAACGATCCCAAAATGGTCAATATGGATGAAATTTTAACATTTAATCGTTTGACTCTAAATGACTGTTGGATGTGAATTATGACTTTGTCAACTAAAATAAGTGTGTTTAAAGTCATTTCTGTGCCTGAAACGGGTCAAAATTGAAGCTTTTGAGTAAGCAAAACTCTGTAAAAATGGCAATTTTGGTCACTGTGACGGTTTAAAAAGTGGTTATTCAACATGAGGCACGATCCAATTGACATTTTGAATCATTTTTGGTACAGTCCAAAAAATCAATTTTCGGATGAAAAACGATGACTCCGGACCTGTCGAACGATCCCAAAATGGTCAATATGGATGAAATTTTAACATTTAATCTTTTGACTCTAAATACCTGTTCGATGTGAATTATGACTTTGTCAACTAAAATAAGTGTGTTTAAAGTCATTTCTGTGCTTGAAACGGGTCAAAATTGAAGCTTTTGAGTAAGCAAAACTCTGTAAAAATGGCAATTTTGGTCACTGTGAGGGTTTAAAAAGTGGTTATTCAACATGAGGCACGATCCAATTGACATTTTGAATCATTTTTGGTACAGTCCAAAAAATCAATTTTCGGATGAAAAACGATGACTCCGGACCTGTCGAACGATCCCAAAATGGTCAATATGGATGAAATTTTAACATTTAATCTTTCGACTCTAAATGACTGTTGGATGTGAATTATGACTTTGTCAACTAAAATAAGTGTGTTTAAAGTCATTTCTGTGCCTGAAACGGGTCAAAATTGAAGCTTTTGAGTAAGCAAAACTCTGTAAAAATGGCAATTTTGGTCACTGTGAGGGTTTAAAAAGTGGTTATTCAACATGAGGCACGATCCAATTGACATTTTGAATCATTTTTGGTACAGTCCAAAAAATCAATTTTCGGATGAAAAACGATGACTCCGGACCTGTCGAACGATCCCAAAATGGTCAATATGGATGAAATTTTAACATTTGATCTTTTGACTCTAAATGACTGTTGGATGTGAATTATGACTTTATCAACTAAAATAAGTGTGTTTAAAGTCATTTCTGTGCCTGAAACGGGTCAAAATTGAAGCTTTTGAGTAAGCAAAACTCTGTAAAAATGGCAATTTTGGTCACTGTGAGGGTTTAAAAAGTGGTTATTCAACATGAGGCACGATCCAATTGACATTTTGAATCATTTTTGGTACAGTCCAAAAAATCAATTTTCGGATGAAAAATGATGACTCCGGACTTGTCGAACAATCCCAAAATGGGCAATATGGATGAAATTTTAACATTTAATCTTTCGACTCTAAATGACTGTTGGATGTGAATTATGACTTTGTCAACTAAAATAAGTGTGTTTAAAGTCATTTCTGTGCCTGAAACGGGTCAAAATTGAAGCTTTTGAGTAAGCAAAACTCTGTAAAAATGGCAATTTTGGTCACTGTGAGGGTTTAAAAAGTGGTTATTCAACATGAGGCACGATCCAATTGACATTTTGAATCATTTTTGGTACAGTCCAAAAAATCAATTTTCGGATGAAAAACGATGACTCCGGACCTGTCGAACGATCCCAAAATGGTCAATATGGATGAAATTTTAACATTTAATCTTTTGACTCTAAATGACTGTTGGATGTGAATTATGACTTTGTCAACTAAAATAAGTGTGTTTAAAGTCATTTCTGTGCCTGAAACGGGTCAAAATTGAATCTTTTGAGTAAGCAAAACTCTGTAAAAATGGCAATTTTGGTCACTGTGAGGGTCTAAAAAGTGGTTATTCAACATGAGGCACGATCCAATTGACATTTTGAATCATTTTTGGTACAGTCCAAAAAATCAATTTTTGGATGAAAAACGATGACTCCGGACCTGTCGAACGATCCCAAAATGGTCAATATGGATGAAATTTTAACATTTGATCTTTTGACTCTAAATGACTGTTGGATGTGAATTATGACTTTGTCAACTAAAATAAGTGTGTTTAAAGTCATTTCTGTGCCTGAAACGGGTCAAAATTGAAGCTTTTGAGTAAGCAAAACTCTGTAAAAATGGCAATTTTGGTCACTGTGAGGGTTCAAAAAGTGGTTATTCAACATGAGGCACGATCCAATTGACATTTTGAATCATTTTTGGTACAGTCCAAAAAATCAATTTTAGGATGAAAAACGATGACTCCGGACCTGTCGAACGATCCCAAAATGGTCAATATGGATGAAATTTTAACATTTAATCTTTTGACTCTAAATGACTGTTGGATGTGAATTATGACTTTGTCAACTAAAATAAGTGTGTTTAAAGTCATTTCTGTGCCTGAAACGGGTCAAAATTGAAGCTTTTGAGTAAGCAAAACTCTGTAAAAATGGCAATTTTGGTCACTGTGAGGGTTTAAAATGTGGTTATTCAACATGAGGCACGATCCAATTGACATTTTGAATCATTTTTGGTACAGTCCAAAAAATCAATTTTCGGATGAAAAACGATGACTCCGGACCTGTCGAACGATTCCAAAATGGTCAATATGGATGAAATTTTAACATTTAATCGTTTGACTCTAAATGACTGTTGGATGTGAATTATGACTTTGTCAACTAAAATAAGTGTGTTTAAAGTCATTTCTGTGCCTGAAACGGGTCAAAATTGAAGCTTTTGAGTAAGCAAAACTCTGTAAAAATGGCAATTTTGGTCACTGTGAGGGTTTAAAAAGTGGTTATTCAACATGAGGCACAATCCAATTGACATTTTGAATCATTTTTGGTACAGTCCAAAAAATAAATTTTCGGATGAAAAACGATGACTCCGGACCTGTCGAACGATCCCAAAATGGTCAATATGGATGAAATTTTAACATTTAATTGTTTGACTCTAAATGACTGTATGATGTGAATTATGACTTTGTCAACTAAAATAAGTGTGTTTAAAGTCATTTCTGTGCCTGAAACGGGTCAAAATTGAAGCTTTTGAGTAAGCAAAACTCTGTAAAAATGGCAATTTTGGTCACTGTGAGGGTTTAAAAAGTGGTTATTCAACATGAGGCACGATCCAATTGACATTTTGAATCATTTTTGGTACAGTCCAAAAAATCAATTTTCGGATGAAAAACGATGACTCCGGACCTGTCGAACGATCCCAAAATGGTCAATATGGATGAAATTTTAACATTTAATCTTTCGACTCTAAATGACTGTTGGATGTGAATTATGACTTTGTCAACTAAAATAAGTGTGTTTAAAGTCATTTCTGTGCCTGAAACGGGTCAAAATTGAAGCTTTTGAGTAAGCAAAACTCTGTAAAAATGGCAATTTTGGTCACTGTGAGGGTTTAAAAAGTGGTTATTCAACATGAGGCACGATCCAATTGACATTTTGAATCATTTTTTGTACAGTCCAAAAAATAAATTTTCGGATGAAAAACGATGACTCCGGACCTGTCGAACGATCCCAAAATGGTCAATATGGATGAAATTTTAACATTTAATCTTTTGACTCTAAATGACTGTTGGATGTGAATTATGACTTTGTCAACTAAAATAAGTGTGTTTAAAGTCATTTCTGTGCCTGAAACGGGTCAAAATTGAAGCTTTTGAGTAAGCAAAACTCTGTAAAAATGGCAATTTTGGTCACTGTGAGGGTTTAAAAAGTGGTTATTCAACATGAGGCACGATCCAATTGACATTTTGAATCATTTTTGGTACAGTCCAAAAAATCAATTTTCGGATGAAAAACGATGACTCCGGACCTGTCGAACGATCCCAAAATGGTCAATATGGATGACATTTTACCATTTAATCGTTTGACTCTAAATGACTGTTGGATGTGAATGATGACTTTGTCAACTAAAATAAGTGTGTTTAAAGTCATTTCTGTGCCTGAAACGGGTCAAAATTGAAGCTTTTGAGTAAGCAAAACTCTGTAAAAATGGCAATTTTGGTCACTGTGAGGGTTTAAAAAGTGGTTATTCAACATGAGGCACGATCCAATTGACATTTTGAAACATTTTTGGTACAGTCCAAAAAATCAATTTTCGGATAAAAAACGATGACTCCGGACCTGTCGAACAATCCCAAAATGGTCAATATGGATGAAATTTTAACATTTAATCTTTTGACTCTAAATGACTGTTGGATGTGAATTATGACTTTGTCAACTAAAATAAGTGTGTTTAAAGTCATTTCTGTGCCTGAAACGGGTCAAAATTGAAGCTTTTGAGTAAGCAAAACTCTGTAAAAATGGCAATTTTGGTCACTGTGAGGGTTTAAAAAGTGGTTATTCAACATGAGGCACGATCCAATTGACATTTTGAATCATTTTTGGTACAGTCCAAAAAATCAATTTTAGGATGAAAAACGATGACTCCGGACCTGTCGAACGATCCCAAAATGGGCAATATGGATGAAATTTTAACATTTAATCTTTTGACTCTAAATGACTGTTGGATGTGAATTATGACTTTGTCAACTAAAATAAGTGTGTTTAAAGTCATTTCTGTGCCTGAAACGGGTCAAAATTTAAGCTTTTGAGTAAGCAAAACTCTGTAAAAATGGCAATTTTGGTCACTGTGAGGGTTTAAAAAGTGGTTATTCAACATGAGGCATGATCCAATTGACATTTTGAATCATTTTTGGTACAGTCCAAAAAATCAATTTTCGGATGAAAAACGATGACTCCGGACCTGTCGAACGATCCCAAAATGGTCAATATGGATGAAATTTTAACATTTAATCGTTTGACTCTAAATGACTGTTGGATGTGAATTATGACTTTGTCAACTAAAATAAGTGTGTTTAAAGTCATTTCTGTGCCTGAAACGGGTCAAAATTGAAGCTTTTGAGTAAGCAAAACTCTGTAAAAATGGCAATTTTGGTCACTGTGAGGGTTTAAAAAGTGGTTATTCAACATGAGGCACGATCCAATTGACATTTTGAATCATTTTTGGTACAGTCCAAAAAATCAATTTTAGGATGAAAAACGATGACTCCGGACCTGTCGAACGATCCCAAAATGGGCAATATGGATGAAATTTTAACATTTAATCTTTCAACTCTAAATGACTGTTGGATGTGAATTATGACTTTGTCAACTAAAATAAGTGTGTTTAAAGTCATTTCTGTGCCTGAAACGGGTCAAAATTGAAGCTTTTGAGTAAGCAAAACTCTGTAAAAATGGCAATTTTGGTCACTGTGAGGGTTTAAAAAGTGGTTATTCAACATGAGGCACGATCCAATTGACATTTTGAATCATTTTCGGTACAGTCCAAAAAATCAATTTTCGGATGAAAAACGATGACTCCGGACCTGTCGAACGATCCCAAAATGGTCAATATGGATGAAATTTTAACATTTAATCGTTTGACTCTAAATGACTGTTGGATGTGAATTATGACTTTGTCAACTAAAATAAGTGTGTTTAAAGTCATTTCTGTGCCTGAAACGGGTCAAAATTGAAGCTTTTGAGTAAGCAAAACTCTGTAAAAATGGCAATTTTGGTCACTGTGACGGTTTAAAAAGTGGTTATTCAACATGAGGCACGATCCAATTGACATTTTGAATCATTTTTGGTACAGTCCAAAAAATCAATTTTCGGATGAAAAACGATGACTCCGGACCTGTCGAACGATCCCAAAATGGTCAATATGGATGAAATTTTAACATTTAATCTTTTGACTCTAAATACCTGTTCGATGTGAATTATGACTTTGTCAACTAAAATAAGTGTGTTTAAAGTCATTTCTGTGCTTGAAACGGGTCAAAATTGAAGCTTTTGAGTAAGCAAAACTCTGTAAAAATGGCAATTTTGGTCACTGTGAGGGTTTAAAAAGTGGTTATTCAACATGAGGCACGATCCAATTGACATTTTGAATCATTTTTGGTACAGTCCAAAAAATCAATTTTCGGATGAAAAACGATGACTCCGGACCTGTCGAACGATCCCAAAATGGTCAATATGGATGAAATTTTAACATTTAATCTTTCGACTCTAAATGACTGTTGGATGTGAATTATGACTTTGTCAACTAAAATAAGTGTGTTTAAAGTCATTTCTGTGCCTGAAACGGGTCAAAATTGAAGCTTTTGAGTAAGCAAAACTCTGTAAAAATGGCAATTTTGGTCACTGTGAGGGTTTAAAAAGTGGTTATTCAACATGAGGCACGATCCAATTGACATTTTGAATCATTTTTGGTACAGTCCAAAAAATCAATTTTCGGATGAAAAACGATGACTCCGGACCTGTCGAACGATCCCAAAATGGTCAATATGGATGAAATTTTAACATTTGATCTTTTGACTCTAAATGACTGTTGGATGTGAATTATGACTTTATCAACTAAAATAAGTGTGTTTAAAGTCATTTCTGTGCCTGAAACGGGTCAAAATTGAAGCTTTTGAGTAAGCAAAACTCTGTAAAAATGGCAATTTTGGTCACTGTGAGGGTTTAAAAAGTGGTTATTCAACATGAGGCACGATCCAATTGACATTTTGAATCATTTTTGGTACAGTCCAAAAAATCAATTTTCGGATGAAAAATGATGACTCCGGACCTGTCGAACAATCCCAAAATGGGCAATATGGATGAAATTTTAACATTTAATCTTTCGACTCTAAATGACTGTTGGATGTGAATTATGACTTTGTCAACTAAAATAAGTGTGTTTAAAGTCATTTCTGTGCCTGAAACGGGTCAAAATTGAAGCTTTTGAGTAAGCAAAACTCTGTAAAAATGGCAATTTTGGTCACTGTGAGGGTTCAAAAAGTGGTTATTCAACATGAGGCACGATCCAATTGACATTTTGAATCATTTTTGGTACAGTCCAAAAAATCAATTTTAGGATGAAAAACGATGACTCCGGACCTGTCGAACGATCCCAAAATGGTCAATATGGATGAAATTTTAACATTTAATCTTTTGACTCTAAATGACTGTTGGATGTGAATTATGACTTTGTCAACTAAAATAAGTGTGTTTAAAGTCATTTCTGTGCCTGAAACGGGTCAAAATTGAAGCTTTTGAGTAAGCAAAACTCTGTAAAAATGGCAATTTTGGTCACTGTGAGGGTTTAAAATGTGGTTATTCAACATGAGGCACGATCCAATTGACATTTTGAATCATTTTTGGTACAGTCCAAAAAATCAATTTTCGGATGAAAAACGATGACTCCGGACCTGTCGAACGATTCCAAAATGGTCAATATGGATGAAATTTTAACATTTAATCGTTTGACTCTAAATGACTGTTGGATGTGAATTATGACTTTGTCAACTAAAATAAGTGTGTTTAAAGTCATTTCTGTGCCTGAAACGGGTCAAAATTGAAGCTTTTGAGTAAGCAAAACTCTGTAAAAATGGCAATTTTGGTCACTGTGAGGGTTTAAAAAGTGGTTATTCAACATGAGGCACAATCCAATTGACATTTTGAATCATTTTTGGTACAGTCCAAAAAATAAATTTTCGGATGAAAAACGATGACTCCGGACCTGTCGAACGATCCCAAAATGGTCAATATGGATGAAATTTTAACATTTAATTGTTTGACTCTAAATGACTGTATGATGTGAATTATGACTTTGTCAACTAAAATAAGTGTGTTTAAAGTCATTTCTGTGCCTGAAACGGGTCAAAATTGAAGCTTTTGAGTAAGCAAAACTCTGTAAAAATGGCAATTTTGGTCACTGTGAGGGTTTAAAAAGTGGTTATTCAACATGAGGCACGATCCAATTGACATTTTGAATCATTTTTGGTACAGTCCAAAAAATCAATTTTCGGATGAAAAACGATGACTCCGGACCTGTCGAACGATCCCAAAATGGTCAATATGGATGAAATTTTAACATTTAATCTTTCGACTCTAAATGACTGTTGGATGTGAATTATGACTTTGTCAACTAAAATAAGTGTGTTTAAAGTCATTTCTGTGCCTGAAACGGGTCAAAATTGAAGCTTTTGAGTAAGCAAAACTCTGTAAAAATGGCAATTTTGGTCACTGTGAGGGTTTAAAAAGTGGTTATTCAACATGAGGCACGATCCAATTGACATTTTGAATCATTTTTTGTACAGTCCAAAAAATAAATTTTCGGATGAAAAACGATGACTCCGGACCTGTCGAACGATCCCAAAATGGTCAATATGGATGAAATTTTAACATTTAATCTTTTGACTCTAAATGACTGTTGGATGTGAATTATGACTTTGTCAACTAAAATAAGTGTGTTTAAAGTCATTTCTGTGCCTGAAACGGGTCAAAATTGAAGCTTTTGAGTAAGCAAAACTCTGTAAAAATGGCAATTTTGGTCACTGTGAGGGTTTAAAAAGTGGTTATTCAACATGAGGCACGATCCAATTGACATTTTGAATCATTTTTGGTACAGTCCAAAAAATCAATTTTCGGATGAAAAACGATGACTCCGGACCTGTCGAACGATCCCAAAATGGTCAATATGGATGACATTTTACCATTTAATCGTTTGACTCTAAATGACTGTTGGATGTGAATGATGACTTTGTCAACTAAAATAAGTGTGTTTAAAGTCATTTCTGTGCCTGAAACGGGTCAAAATTGAAGCTTTTGAGTAAGCAAAACTCTGTAAAAATGGCAATTTTGGTCACTGTGAGGGTTTAAAAAGTGGTTATTCAACATGAGGCACGATCCAATTGACATTTTGAAACATTTTTGGTACAGTCCAAAAAATCAATTTTCGGATAAAAAACGATGACTCCGGACCTGTCGAACAATCCCAAAATGGTCAATATGGATGAAATTTTAACATTTAATCTTTTGACTCTAAATGACTGTTGGATGTGAATTATGACTTTGTCAACTAAAATAAGTGTGTTTAAAGTCATTTCTGTGCCTGAAACGGGTCAAAATTGAAGCTTTTGAGTAAGCAAAACTCTGTAAAAATGGCAATTTTGGTCACTGTGAGGGTTTAAAAAGTGGTTATTCAACATGAGGCACGATCCAATTGACATTTTGAATCATTTTTGGTACAGTCCAAAAAATCAATTTTAGGATGAAAAACGATGACTCCGGACCTGTCGAACGATCCCAAAATGGGCAATATGGATGAAATTTTAACATTTAATCTTTTGACTCTAAATGACTGTTGGATGTGAATTATGACTTTGTCAACTAAAATAAGTGTGTTTAAAGTCATTTCTGTGCCTGAAACGGGTCAAAATTTAAGCTTTTGAGTAAGCAAAACTCTGTAAAAATGGCAATTTTGGTCACTGTGAGGGTTTAAAAAGTGGTTATTCAACATGAGGCATGATCCAATTGACATTTTGAATCATTTTTGGTACAGTCCAAAAAATCAATTTTCGGATGAAAAACGATGACTCCGGACCTGTCGAACGATCCCAAAATGGTCAATATGGATGAAATTTTAACATTTAATCGTTTGACTCTAAATGACTGTTGGATGTGAATTATGACTTTGTCAACTAAAATAAGTGTGTTTAAAGTCATTTCTGTGCCTGAAACGGGTCAAAATTGAAGCTTTTGAGTAAGCAAAACTCTGTAAAAATGGCAATTTTGGTCACTGTGAGGGTTTAAAAAGTGGTTATTCAACATGAGGCACGATCCAATTGACATTTTGAATCATTTTTGGTACAGTCCAAAAAATCAATTTTAGGATGAAAAACGATGACTCCGGACCTGTCGAACGATCCCAAAATGGGCAATATGGATGAAATTTTAACATTTAATCTTTCAACTCTAAATGACTGTTGGATGTGAATTATGACTTTGTCAACTAAAATAAGTGTGTTTAAAGTCATTTCTGTGCCTGAAACGGGTCAAAATTGAAGCTTTTGAGTAAGCAAAACTCTGTAAAAATGGCAATTTTGGTCACTGTGAGGGTTTAAAAAGTGGTTATTCAACATGAGGCACGATCCAATTGACATTTTGAATCATTTTCGGTACAGTCCAAAAAATCAATTTTCGGATGAAAAACGATGACTCCGGACCTGTCGAACGATCCCAAAATGGTCAATATGGATGAAATTTTAACATTTAATCGTTTGACTCTAAATGACTGTTGGATGTGAATTATGACTTTGTCAACTAAAATAAGTGTGTTTAAAGTCATTTCTGTGCCTGAAACGGGTCAAAATTGAAGCTTTTGAGTAAGCAAAACTCTGTAAAAATGGCAATTTTGGTCACTGTGACGGTTTAAAAAGTGGTTATTCAACATGAGGCACGATCCAATTGACATTTTGAATCATTTTTGGTACAGTCCAAAAAATCAATTTTCGGATGAAAAACGATGACTCCGGACCTGTCGAACGATCCCAAAATGGTCAATATGGATGAAATTTTAACATTTAATCTTTTGACTCTAAATACCTGTTCGATGTGAATTATGACTTTGTCAACTAAAATAAGTGTGTTTAAAGTCATTTCTGTGCTTGAAACGGGTCAAAATTGAAGCTTTTGAGTAAGCAAAACTCTGTAAAAATGGCAATTTTGGTCACTGTGAGGGTTTAAAAAGTGGTTATTCAACATGAGGCACGATCCAATTGACATTTTGAATCATTTTTGGTACAGTCCAAAAAATCAATTTTCGGATGAAAAACGATGACTCCGGACCTGTCGAACGATCCCAAAATGGTCAATATGGATGAAATTTTAACATTTAATCTTTCGACTCTAAATGACTGTTGGATGTGAATTATGACTTTGTCAACTAAAATAAGTGTGTTTAAAGTCATTTCTGTGCCTGAAACGGGTCAAAATTGAAGCTTTTGAGTAAGCAAAACTCTGTAAAAATGGCAATTTTGGTCACTGTGAGGGTTTAAAAAGTGGTTATTCAACATGAGGCACGATCCAATTGACATTTTGAATCATTTTTGGTACAGTCCAAAAAATCAATTTTCGGATGAAAAACGATGACTCCGGACCTGTCGAACGATCCCAAAATGGTCAATATGGATGAAATTTTAACATTTGATCTTTTGACTCTAAATGACTGTTGGATGTGAATTATGACTTTATCAACTAAAATAAGTGTGTTTAAAGTCATTTCTGTGCCTGAAACGGGTCAAAATTGAAGCTTTTGAGTAAGCAAAACTCTGTAAAAATGGCAATTTTGGTCACTGTGAGGGTTTAAAAAGTGGTTATTCAACATGAGGCACGATCCAATTGACATTTTGAATCATTTTTGGTACAGTCCAAAAAATCAATTTTCGGATGAAAAATGATGACTCCGGACCTGTCGAACAATCCCAAAATGGGCAATATGGATGAAATTTTAACATTTAATCTTTCGACTCTAAATGACTGTTGGATGTGAATTATGACTTTGTCAACTAAAATAAGTGTGTTTAAAGTCATTTCTGTGCCTGAAACGGGTCAAAATTGAAGCTTTTGAGTAAGCAAAACTCTGTAAAAATGGCAATTTTGGTCACTGTGAGGGTTTAAAAAGTGGTTATTCAACATGAGGCACGATCCAATTGACATTTTGAATCATTTTTGGTATTGTCCAAAAAATCAATTTTCGGATGAAAAACGATGACTCCGGACCTGTTGAACGATCCCAAAATGGTCAATATGGATGAAATTTTAACATTTAATCTTTCGACTCTAAATGACTGTTGGATGTGAATTATGACTTTGTCAACTAAAATAAGTGTGTTTAAAGTCATTTCTGTGCCTGAAACGGGTCAAAATTGAAGCTTTTGAGTAAGCAAAACTCTGTAAAAATGGCAATTTTGGTCACTGTGAGGGTTTAAAAAGTGGTTATTCAACATGAGGCACGATCCAATTGACATTTTGAATCATTTTTGGTACAGTCCAAAAAATCAATTTTCAGATGAAAAACGATGACTCCGGACCTGTCGAACGATCCCAAAATGGTCAATATGGATGAAATTTTAACATTTAATCTTTTGACTCTAAATGACTGTTGGATGTGAATTATGACTTTGTCAACTAAAATAAGTGTGTTTAAAGTCATTTCTGTGCCTGAAACGGGTCAAAATTGAATCTTTTGAGTAAGCAAAACTCTGTAAAAATGGCAATTTTGGTCACTGTGAGGGTCTAAAAAGTGGTTATTCAACATGAGGCACGATCCAATTGACATTTTGAATCATTTTTGGTACAGTCCAAAAAATCAATTTTCGGATGAAAAACGATGACTCCGGACCTGTCGAACGATCCCAAAATGGTCAATATGGATGAAATTTTAACATTTGATCTTTTGACTCTAAATGACTGTTGGATGTGAATTATGACTTTATCAACTAAAATAAGTGTGTTTAAAGTCATTTCTGTGCCTGAAACGGGTCAAAATTGAAGCTTTTGAGTAAGCAAAACTCTGTAAAAATGGCAATTTCGGTCACTGTGAGGGTTCAAAAAGTGGTTATTCAACATGAGGCACGATCCAATTGACATTTTGAATCATTTTTGGTACAGTCCAAAAAATCAATTTTAGGATGAAAAACGATGACTCCGGACCTGTCGAACGATCCCAAAATGGTCAATATGGATGAAATTTTAACATTTAATCTTTTGACTCTAAATGACTGTTGGATGTGAATTATGACTTTGTCAACTAAAATAAGTGTGTTTAAAGTCATTTCTGTGCCTGAAACGGGTCAAAATTGAAGCTTTTGAGTAAGCAAAACTCTGTAAAAATGGCAATTTTGGTCACTGTGAGGGTTTAAAATGTGGTTATTCAACATGAGGCACGATCCAATTGACATTTTGAATCATTTTTGGTACAGTCCAAAAAATCAATTTTCGGATGAAAAACGATCCGGACCTGTCGAACGATTCCAAAATGGTCAATATGGATGAAATTTTAACATTTAATCGTTTGACTCTAAATGACTGTTGGATGTGAATTATGACTTTGTCAACTAAAATAAGTGTGTTTAAAGTCATTTCTGTGCCTGAAACGGGTCAAAATTGAAGCTTTTGAGTAAGCAAAACTCTGTAAAAATGGCAATTTTGGTCACTGTGAGGGTTTAAAAAGTGGTTATTCAACATGAGGCACAATCCAATTGACATTTTGAATCATTTTTGGTACAGTCCAAAAAATCAATTTTCGGATGAAAAACGATGACTCCGGACCTGTCGAACGATCCCAAAATGGTCAATATGGATGAAATTTTAACATTTAATCTTTCGACTCTAAATGACTGTTGGATGTGAATTATGACTTTGTCAACTAAAATAAGTGTGTTTAAAGTCATTTCTGTGCCTGAAACGGGTCAAAATTGAAGCTTTTGAGTAAGCAAAACTCTGTAAAAATGGCAATTTTGGTCACTGTGAGGGTTTAAAAAGTGGTTATTCAACATGAGGCACGATCCAATTGACATTTTGAATCATTTTTTGTACAGTCCAAAAAATAAATTTTCGGATGAAAAACGATGACTCCGGACCTGTCGAACGATCCCAAAATGGTCAATATGGATGAAATTTTAACATTTAATCTTTTGACTCTAAATGACTGTTGGATGTGAATTATGACTTTGTCAACTAAAATAAGTGTGTTTAAAGTCATTTCTGTGCCTGAAACGGGTCAAAATTGAAGCTTTTGAGTAAGCAAAACTCTGTAAAAATGGCAATTTTGGTCACTGTGAGGGTTTAAAAAGTGGTTATTCAACATGAGGCACGATCCAATTGACATTTTGAATCATTTTTGGTACAGTCCAAAAAATCAATTTTCGGATGAAAAACGATGACTCCGGACCTGTCGAACGATCCCAAAATGGTCAATATGGATGACATTTTACCATTTAATCGTTTGACTCTAAATGACTGTTGGATGTGAATGATGACTTTGTCAACTAAAATAAGTGTGTTTAAAGTCATTTCTGTGCCTGAAACGGGTCAAAATTGAAGCTTTTGAGTAAGCAAAACTCTGTAAAAATGGCAATTTTGGTCACTGTGAGGGTTTAAAAAGTGGTTATTCAACATGAGGCACGATCCAATTGACATTTTGAATCATTTTTGGTACTGTCCAAAAAATCAATTTTCGGATGAAAAACGATGACTCCGGACCTGTCGAACAATCCCAAAATGGTCAATATGGATGAAATTTTAACATTTAATCTTTTGACTCTAAATGACTGTTGGATGTGAATTATGACTTTGTCAACTAAAATAAGTGTGTTTAAAGTCATTTCTGTGCCTGAAACGGGTCAAAATTGAAGCTTTTGAATAAGCAAAACTCTGCAAAAATGGCAATTTTGGTCACTGTGAGGGTTTAAAAAGTGGTTATTCAACATGAGGCACGATCCAATTGACATTTTGAATCATTTTTGGTACAGTCCAAAAAATCAATTTTAGGATGAAAAACGATGACTCCGGACCTGTCGAACGATCCCAAAATGGGCAATATGGATGAAATTTTAACATTTAATCTTTTGACTCTAAATGACTGTTGTATGTGAATTATGACTTTGTCAACTAAAATAAGTGTGTTTAAAGTCATTTCTGTGCCTGAAACGTGTCAAAATTTAAGCTTTTGAGTAAGCAAAACTCTGTAAAAATGGCAATTTTGGTCACTGTGAGGGTTTAAAAAGTGGTTATTCAACATGAGGCACGATCCAATTGACATTTTGAATCATTTTTGGTACAGTCCAAAAAATCAATTTTCGGATGAAAAACGATGACTCCGGACCTGTCGAACGATCCCAAAATGGTCAATATGGATGAAATTTTAACATTTAATCGTTTGACTCTAAATGACTGTTGGATGTGAATTATGACTTTGTCAACTGAAATAAGTGTGTTTAAAGTCATTTCTGTGCCTGAAACGGGTCAAAATTGAAGCTTTTGAGTAAGCAAAACTCTGTAAAAATGGCAATTTTGGTCACTGTGAGGGTTTAAAAAGTGGTTATTCAACATGAGGCACGATCCAATTGACATTTTGAATCATTTTTGGTACAGTCCAAAAAATCAATTTTCGGATGAAAAACGATGACTCCGGACCTGTCGAACGATCCCAAAATGGGCAATATGGATGAAATTTTAACATTTAATCTTTCAACTCTAAATGACTGTTGGATGTGAATTATGACTTTGTCAACTAAAATAAGTGTGTTGTGCCTGAAACGGGTCAAAATTGAAGCTTTTGAGTAAGCAAAACTCTGTAAAAATGGCAATTTTGGTCACTGTGAGGGTTTAAAAAGTGGTTATTCAACATGAGGCACGATCCAATTGACATTTTGAATCATTTTTGGTACAGTCCAAAAATCAATTTTCGGATGAAAAACGATGACTCCGGACCTGTCGAACGATCCCAAAATGGTCAATATGAATGAAATTTTAACATTTAATCGTTTGACTCTAAATGACTGTTGGATGTGAATTATGACTTTGTCAACTAAAATAAGTGTGTTTAAAGTCATTTCTGTGCCTGAAACGGGTCAAAATTGAATCTTTTGAGTAAGCAAAACTCTGTAAAAATGGCAATTTTGGTCACTGTGAGGGTCTAAAAAGTGGTTATTCAACATGAGGCACGATCCAATTGACATTTTGAATCATTTTTGGTACAGTCCAAAAAATCAATTTTCGGATGAAAAACGATGACTCCGGACCTGTCGAACGATCCCAAAATGGTCAATATGGATGAAATTTTAACATTTAATCTTTTGACTCTAAATGACTGTTGGATGTGAATTATGACTTTGTCAACTAAAATAAGTGTGTTTAAAGTCATTTCTGTGCCTGAAACGGGTCAAAATTGAAGCTTTTGAGTAAGCAAAACTCTGTAAAAATGGCAATTTTGGTCACTGTGAGGGTTTAAAAAGTGGTTATTCAACATGAGGCACGATCCAATTGACATTTGAATCATTTTTGGTACAGTCCAAAAAATCAATTTTCGGATGAAAAACGATGACTCCGGACCTGTCGAACGATCCCAAAATGGTCAATATGGATGAAATTTTAACATTTAATCGTTTGACTCTAAATGACTGTTGGATGTGAATTATGACTTTGTCAACTAAAATAAGTGTGTTTAAAGTCATTTCTGTGCCTGAAACGGGTCAAAATTGAAGCTTTTGAGTAAGCAAAACTCTGTAAAAATGGCAATTTTGGTCACTGTGAGGGTTTAAAAAGTGGTTATTCAACATGAGGCACGATCCAATTGACATTTTGAATCATTTTTGGTACAGTCCAAAAAATCAATTTTCGGATGAAAAACGATGACTCCGGACCTGTCGAACGATCCCAAAATGGTCAATATGGATGAAATTTTAACATTTAATCGTTTGACTCTAAATGACTGTTGGATGTGAATTATGACTTTGTCAACTAAAATAAGTGTGTTTAAAGTCATTTCTGTGCCTGAAACGGGTCAAAATTGAAGCTTTTGAGTAAGCAAAACTCTGTAAAAATGGCAATTTTGGTCACTGTGAGGGTTTAAAAAGTGGTTATTCAACATGAGGCACGATCCAATTGACATTTTGAATCATTTTTGGTACAGTCCAAAAAATCAATTTTCGGATGAAAAACGATGACTCCGGACCTGTCGAACAATCCCAAAATGGTCAATATGGATGAAATTTTAACATTTAATCTTTCGACTCTAAATGACTGTTGGATGTGAATTATGACTTTGTCAACTAAAATAAGTGTGTTTAAAGTCATTTCTGTGCCTGAAACGGGTCAAAATTGAAGCTTTTGAGTAAGCAAAACTCTGTAAAAATGGCAATTTTGGTCACTGTGAGGGTTTAAAAAGTGGTTATTCAACATGAGGCACGATCCAATTGACATTTTGAATCATTTTTGGTACAGTCCAAAAAATCAATTTTCGGATGAAAAACGATGACTCCGGACCTGTCGAACGATCCCAAAATGGTCAATATGGATGAAATTTTAACATTTAATCTTTCGACTCTAAATGACTGTTGGATGTGAATTATGACTTTGTCAACTAAATAAGTGTGTTTAAAGTCATTTCTGTGCCTGAAACGGGTCAAAATTGAAGCTTTTGAGTAAGCAAAACTCTGTAAAAATGGCAATTTTGGTCACTGTGAGGGTTTAAAAAGTGGTTATTCAACATGAGGCACGATCCAATTGACATTTTGAATCATTTTTTGTACAGTCCAAAAAATAAATTTTCGGATGAAAAACGATGACTCCGGACCTGTCGAACGATCCCAAAATGGTCAATATGGATGAAATTTTAACATTCAATCTTTTGACTCTAAATGACTGTTGGATGTGAATTATGACTTTGTCAACTAAAATAAGTGTGTTTAAAGTCATTTCTGTGCCTGAAACGGGTCAAAATTGAAGCTTTTGAGTAAGCAAAACTCTGTAAAAATGGCAATTTTGGTCACTGTGAGGGTTTAAAAAGTGGTTATTCAACATGAGGCACGATCCAATTGACATTTTGAATCATTTTTGGTACAGTCCAAAAAATCAATTTTCGGATGAAAAACGATGACTCCGGACCTGTCGAACGATCCAAAATGGTCAATATGGATGAAATTCTAACATTTAATCGTTTGACTCTAAATGACTGTTGGATGTGAATTATGACTTTGTCAACTAAAATAAGTGTGTTTAAAGTCATTTCTGTGCCTGAAACGGGTCAAAATTGAATCTTTTGAGTAATCAAAACTCTGTAAAAATGGCAATTTTGGTCACTGTGAGGGTCTAAAAAGTGGTTATTCAACATGAGGCACGATCCAATTGACATTTTGAATCATTTTTGGTACAGTCCAAAAAATCAATTTTCGGATGAAAAACGATGACTCCGGACCTGTCGAACGATCCCAAAATGGTCAATATGGATGAAATTTTAACATTTGATCTTTGACTCTAAATGACTGTTGGATGTGAATTATGACTTTATCAACTAAAATAAGTGTGTTTAAAGTCATTTCTGTGCCTGAAGGGTCAAAATTGAAGCTTTTGAGTAAGCCAAAACTCTGTAAAAATGGCAATTTTGGTCACTGTGAGGGTTCAAAAAGTGGTTATTCAACATGAGGCACGATCCAATTGACATTTTGAATCATTTTTGGTACAGTCCAAAAAATCAATTTTAGGATGAAAAACGATGACTCCGGACCTGTCGAACGATCCCAAAATGGTCAATATGGATGAAATTTTAACATTTAATCTTTTGACTCTAAATGACTGTTGGATGTGAATTATGACTTTGTCAACTAAAATAAGTGTGTTTAAAGTCATTTCTGTGCCTGAAACGGGTCAAAATTGAAGCTTTTGAGTAAGCAAAACTCTGTAAAAATGGCAATTTTGGTCACTGTGAGGGTTTAAAAAGTGGTTATTCAACATGAGGCACGATCCAATTGACATTTTGAATCATTTTTGGTACAGTCCAAAAAATCAATTTTCGGATGAAAAACGATGACTCCGGACCTGTCGAACGATCCCAAAATGGTCAATATGGATGAAATTTTAACATTTAATCGTTTGACTCTAAATGACTGTTGGATGTGAATTATGACTTTGTCAACTAAAATAAGTGTGTTTAAAGTCATTTCTGTGCCTGAAACGGGTCAAAATTGAAGCTTTTGAGTAAGCAAAACTCTGTAAAAATGGCAATTTTGGTCACTGTGAGGGTTTAAAAAGTGGTTATTCAACATGAGGCACGATCCAATTGACATTTTGAATCATTTTTGGTACAGTCCAAAAAATCAATTTTCGGATGAAAAACGATGACTCCGGACCTGTCGAACAATCCCAAAATGGTCAATATGGATGAAATTTTAACATTTAATCTTTTGACTCTAAATGACTGTTCGATGTGAATTATGACTTTGTCAACTAAAATAAGTGTGTTTAAAGTCATTTCTGTGCCTGAAACGGGTCAAAATTGAAGCTTTTGAGTAAGCAAAACTCTGTAAAAATGGCAATTTTGGTCACTGTGAGGGTTTAAAATGTGGTTATTCAACATGAGGCACGATCCAATTGACATTTTGAATCATTTTTGGTACAGTCCAAAAAATCAATTTTCAGATGAAAAACGATGACTCCGGACCTGTCGAACGATCCCAAAATGGTCAATATGGATGAAATTTTAACATTTAATCTTTCGACTCTAAATGACTGTTGGATGTGAATTATGACTTTGTCAACTAAAATAAGTGTGTTTAAAGTCATTTCTGTGCCTGAAACGGGTCAAAATTGAAGCTTTTGAGTAAGCAAAACTCTGTAAAAATGGCAATTTTGGTCACTGTGAGGGTTTAAAAAGTGGTTATTCAACATGAGACACGATCCAATTGACATTTTGAATCATTTTTGGTACAGTCCAAAAAATCAATTTTCGGATGAAAAACGATGACTCCGGACCTGTCGAACGATCCCAAAATGGTCAATATGGATGAAATTTTAACATTTAATCTTTCGACTCTAAATGACTGTTGGATGTGAATTATGACTTTGTCAACTAAAATAAGTGTGTTTAAAGTCATTTCTGTGCCTGAAACGGGTCAAAATTGAAGCTTTTGAGTAAGCAAAACTCTGTAAAAATGGCAATTTTGGTCACTGTGAGGGTTTAAAAAGTGGTTATTCAACATGAGGCACGATCCAATTGACATTTTGAATCATTTTTTGTACAGTCCAAAAAATAAATTTTCGGATGAAAAACGATGACTCCGGACCTGTCGAACGATCCCAAAATGGTCAATATGGATGAAATTTTAACATTCAATCTTTTGACTCTAAATGACTGTTGGATGTGAATTATGACTTTGTCAACTAAAATAAGTGTGTTTAAAGTCATTTCTGTGCCTGAAACGGGTCAAAATTGAAGCTTTTGAGTAAGCAAAACTCTGTAAAAATGGCAATTTTGGTCACTGTGAGGGTTTAAAAAGTGGTTATTCAACATGAGGCACGATCCAATTGACATTTTGAATCATTTTTGGTACAGTCCAAAAAATCAATTTTCGGATGAAAAACGATGACTCCGGACCTGTCGAACGATCCCAAAATGGTCAATATGGATGACATTTTACCATTTAATCGTTTGACTCTAAATGACTGTTGGATGTGAATGATGACTTTGTCAAATAAAATAAGTGTGTTTAAAGTCATTTCTGTGCCTGAAACGGGTCAAAATTGAAGCTTTTGAGTAAGCAAAACTCTGTAAAAATGGCAATTTTGGTCACCGTGAGGGTTTAAAAAGTGGTTATTCAACATGAGGCACGATCCAATTGACATTTTGAATCATTTTTGGTACAGTCCAAAAAATCAATTTTCGGATGAAAAACGATGACTCCGGACCTGTCGAACAATCCCAAAATGGTCAATATGGATGAAATTTTAACATTTAATCTTTTGACTCTAAATGACTGTTGGATGTGAATTATGACTTTGTCAACTAAAATAAGTGTGTTTAAAGTCATTTCTGTGCCTGAAACGGGTCAAAATTGAAGCTTTTGAGTAAGCAAAACTCTGTAAAAATGGCAATTTTGGTCACTGTGAGGGTTTAAAAAGTGGTTATTCAACATGAGGCACGATCCAATTGACATTTTGAATCATTTTTGGTACAGTCCAAAAAATCAATTTTAGGATGAAAAACGATGACTCCGGACCTGTCGAACGATCCCAAAATGGGCAATATGGATGAAATTTTAACATTTAATCTTTTGACTCTAAATGACTGTTGTATGTGAATTATGACTTTGTCAACTAAAATAAGTGTGTTTAAAGTCATTTCTGTGCCTGAAACGGGTCAAAATTGAAGCTTTTGAGTAAGCAAAACTCTGTAAAAATGGCAATTTTGGTCACTGTGAGGGTTTAAAAAGTGGTTATTCAACATGAGGCACGATCCAATTGACATTTTGAATCATTTTTGGTACAGTCCAAAAAATCAATTTTCGGATGAAAAACGATGACTCCGGACCTGTCGAACGATCCCAAAATGGTCAATATGGATGACATTTTACCATTTAATCGTTTGACTCTAAATGACTGTTGGATGTGAATGATGACTTTGTCAACTAAAATAAGTGTGTTTAAAGTCATTTCTGTGCCTGAAACGGGTCAAAATTGAAGCTTTTGAGTAAGCAAAACTCTGTAAAAATGGCAATTTTGGTCACTGTGAGGGTTTAAAAAGTGGTTATTCAACATGAGGCACGATCCAATTGACATTTTGAAACATTTTTGGTACAGTCCAAAAAATCAATTTTCGGATAAAAAACGATGACTCCGGACCTGTCGAACAATCCCAAAATGGTCAATATGGATGAAATTTTAACATTTAATCTTTTGACTCTAAATGACTGTTGGATGTGAATTATGACTTTGTCAACTAAAATAAGTGTGTTTAAAGTCATTTCTGTGCCTGAAACGGGTCAAAATTGAAGCTTTTGAGTAAGCAAAACTCTGTAAAAATGGCAATTTCGGTCACTGTGAGGGTTTAAAAAGTGGTTATTCAACATGAGGCACGATCCAATTGACATTTTGAATCATTTTTGGTACAGTCCAAAAAATCAATTTTAGGATGAAAAACGATGACTCCGGACCTGTCGAACAATCCCAAAATGGGCAATATGGATGAAATTTTAACATTTAATCTTTTGACTCTAAATGACTGTTGGATGTGAATTATGACTTTGTCAACTAAAATAAGTGTGTTTAAAGTCATTTCTGTGCCTGAAACGGGTCAAAATTTAAGCTTTTGAGTAAGCAAAACTCTGTAAAAATGGCAATTTTGGTCACTGTGAGGGTTTAAAAAGTGGT